>NC_139226.1:24557363-24715960 GCF_055691185.1 Crinia signifera
TTGCAAACGTATCCACTTGTGGGTGACCCAAGGTCTTTGCAATTCTGAGAAAGATCTCTGGTGTGTTATGGCAGCAGTGGGATCTAAATATACACCTCCGAAGGAACTGGAGAGTCTCTCAATCCACAGTATGACTGGTTATGTATAAGGAAATGGCTAACTTGTTTAACTCTTCTTGTGTGCATGTAGCAAACAGGAGAATGGACCGCTGTACTGCCCACTTCCAGGCATTTATTGCCTGCTGACAGAGAATGCAAGATCAAGTGCCTCTTATTCTTTTGAGGTAGATAAACAGTGGTTTTGTTGTCCAGACAGAGCTGAACTGAATTATCCCGTGGGTCTGAGGGAAATACAGAGGATATAGCCAATCTGGCAGCTCTTAGCTCTGAGATTGATATGAGCTTTAGAATCTCAAGCGGTCCACTTCCCTCCTACTGTATTGCACTGGGTGAATGCCCCCCAGCCCATGAGGGATGCATCTGATGTGATGACTATGTCTGGAGTAGGAGGTAGGGGAGATCTGGAATAGGAAATGTTTTCCAACTGTGAATCTCCCTGTGGACTATGGGAGATAGTATCATTTTGTCTGTCCTAATCCTGTCAAATAAGGGATGATAGGAGGTTCTGGAATTGTCTGCATATGAGAGGTACGTGGAGAAAACCCAGGATCTGAGGCTCTCATTTTCCTTATCAGCCTAGCCAAGTCTCTCAGTGAAAACTGAGCACCTAAGAAACAGACTTGTATGGCGTTCCACTTGTCTGAGGGAACCGCTATTGATAAAGAAGAGGAATCTATCAAAGACCCCAGAAAGACAACAGATTGGGAAGGTATTAATACAAATTTCTCAAGGTTCTTATGAAAACCTAGATGCCAGAGGAGCGACAGGATAAGATACCTGGGAGAAAAGGGGGACAATTGTTCTGCATGCACTACCAGGAGATTACCTAGGTAGATAAAAACAGCAAACCCTTTACTGTCTGAGGTGTGTAATTGCTGCCTTCATGATGCATATGAGTATGTAAGGGGCATTGGACAGTCCGAAATCCATTACAATCCAGTTGCAAGGAACGTCTCTCCACAGGGAACTTAGCAGCCTATTATGATTTGGATGTTCCAGTATCATGTTAAATGCCTCCTTCAGGTCTGTTTAGCTACAATGTTTAGCTTGGACCAGCCTAAAGGGTATATCTGCTAAACCCTCCATATGGAAAGACCAAGGTTTCATATATATATTCAGTACTGGCCTATATGAAAGGTCCTGTTTCCTTACAGGGAAATGGTAGCTGACCCAACCTATTTGCAATTGTCTGCCGACTCGATCTAGCCCTGTTAAAGGGCCAGGGACATTATTTATCCAGCATCCAGAACTAGTGTTCCCTGGATGGGAGCATATCTGGTTAGGAAAAGGAACAAGGGGAATATGCCCCTCCTCCCACCTGTACATGGTAGTCCGCCTACAGGAGGCCAATGCTCTGTAAAAAAGACAGGGAGGAATCCTCTGTCTTTATTAGGATGATATTCACTTCACCTCTCGTGACCTGTGTCTGGGAGAAGCCTCCTCTGAGCACTCTGTGGCTGTCACATTGCTCTAGGTTCAAACTGCTGGCTCTAACAGAATGACCCTCCTAGCAAACAGGCCCCTTGAAGGGCTAGGGACTTAACCTTGTGTATGAAGTCAGGACTGAAAGATCAGAATTAGGTTTGGGACATCCACTGATGCAGGAGCTACATTACTGAGATCTGCACTTGCTTGCTGGCAGTTCTGCAGGCATTTGAAATAGAATTAAAGGCCTGGCCAATCATCAGGGTAGCTCTATTAACAGCTTTCAATAGGGCCATTTGGAAGCAGGGAATCTAGGGAGTTCGCTGGAACCCTTTTTACTCTGCCTTATCCAGGGCAAATAATACTGGCCCACAGTGTCAGTTACTATGAACTTTATTTATTTATTTTTTGCAGCACTTTTCCCCCCACTTGTGCTGAGAAAGCAGAGTCAATCTCTAGGGTAAAAAGGGGGCAGGAATTTCAGGAATGCCCAGGTGTTACAGAGAACAATCTGTCCTCCTTAATGAGGGGCTGCAAAAGCCAGCTGGGTGAATTACTACACCTCAAGCACTTGTTCAGGGCAGAGTGTGCTGTGTATAGCATAAATGGGGCATTTCACTTGCCAATGCCACTCAGGTCATTTGCAAATCACTATATTCACCCCTGTGAGAGGATTCACTGGATCTTGTTACATCCTCCAACTCCCAAGCCACTCCCTGTGAGTTAGCTGGGGACTGTGTACTGTGGTGACTAGTCCCTTTTCTGAGCACTAGTCCCTGTTATGAGCTTGTTGTTGAGCATACTGCCAGTGACAGGCAGGAAAATGTGCCGGCCATGGGCAAGAGAGGGTGGTCTGTTACAGACCTCTCAGGTATTCCTACTGCAGGCAAAACCTGGTAAAGAGATGTTATTGCCTGAACAGGCATCTCTTGAAGAAACATAAACTGTTGTTTGTTTATTTTTGTGCCTTTCCACAACACTGTGAGAATAGGCAAGGGAAGGAGGAGACTCTGCCTGTCTGGGCTCTCCTTTCTCCTTTTACAGACCTCTCAGGTATTCCTACTGCAGGCAATACCAGGTAAAGAGATGTTATTGCCTGAACAGGCATCTCTTGAAGAAACTCTGCCTGACTGAGCTCTCCTTTCTCCACAGAAACTTCCCTGCTGTCTTCCGACCTGACAGGGTTAAATAACTTTCTCCTCTTAAATAATACCTCATTCTGTAAGGAAGAGGAGGTATAAGCAGCCACAGCCATGTAATGTTTGGAGGGCCTTTTGTTTTGCTGAAGGATGGGGATTTTATTAGTCTGTCTGTAGCAGACACAGACACAGCTTCCTCCTTCCTTCAGCGCTGAGGTAAAATCTGACCTCAGGGGGCGGAGCTTAGCCTTATATACAGCAGGAGCATGTGACTAGAGTGCACCTGCATGACCTGCAGTATATGTGCACTGCCTGTGCACATGTCATGCATCAGCAGCTAAGCTCCCTACTCCCCTGGCTGTGGTAAGGTAAGTGAAAATTTTATTTCACTATACCATTCCAGCGTATGTCGGGAGGCTTACACCATAACCCACCAGCTGTTGCTAGGTGGCAAGCCTCCCGACGAACAAATAGTGATTTGCAAATGACCTGAGTGGCATTGGCAAGTGAAATGCCCCATTTATGCTATACACAGCACTGCCCTGCCCTGAACAAGTGCTTGAGGTGTAGTAATTCACCCAGCTGGCTTTTGCAGCCCCTCATTAAGGAGGACAGATTGTTCTCTGTAACACATGGGCATTCCTGAAATCCCTGCCCTTTTTACCCTAGAGATTGACTCTGCTTTCTCAGCACAAGTGGGGGGAAAAAGTGCTGCAAAAAATAAATAAATAAAAATAAATAAAGTTCAAAGTAACTGACACTGTGGGCCAGTATTATTTGCCCTGGATAAGGCAGAGTAAGAAGGGTTCCAGCGAACTCCCTAGATTCCCTGCTTCCAAATGGCCCTATTGAAAGCTGTTAATAGAGCTACCCTGATGATTGGCCAGGCCTTTAATTCTAATTCAAATGCCCGCAGAACTGCCAGCAAGCAAGTGCAGATCTCAGTAATGTAGCTCCTGCATTAGTGGATGTCCCAAACCTAATTCTGATCTTTCAGTCCTGACTTCATACACAAGGTTAAGTTCTGCTAAAGTCCCCAGCCCTTCAGGGGGCCTGTTTGCTAGGAGGGTCATTCTGTTAGAGCCAGCAGTTTGAACCTATAGCAATGTGACAGCCACAGAGTGTGCAGAGGAGGCTTTTCCCAGACACAGGTCACGAGAGGTGAAGTGAATATCATCCTAATAAAGACAGAGGATTCCTCCCTGTCTTTCCAGAGCATTGGCCTCCTGTAGGCGGACTACCATGTACAGGTGGGGGGAGGGGCATATTCCCCTTGTTCCTTTTCCTAACCAGATATGCTCCCATCCAGGGAACATTAGTTCTGGATGCTGGATAAATAATGTCCCTGGCCCTTTAACAGGGCTAGATCGAGTCGGCAGACAATTGCAAATAGGTTGGGTCAGCTACCATTTCCCTGTAATCTCTTATATATTTAGCCAGATCTGTCACTCAACCCCTGTGGAGAACGTTCCTGTGTAGAACAGTTTCACTTTCATGTGTCTGACGTTCCACCCCCTTGACATCACCTCCCCCCGCCCAGCCAGGGCTACAGTACACGCCCACCATCCACCATTACTTCACAGCCACCATCCACCATTACTCCTGCACATCCCTACCCTCTGCCAGGACCCCCGCGACCCCCCTCCCGCGATTCACGGGACCCCCCGCGACCCCCCCCCTCCCGCGATTTGCGGGACCCCCCCGCGACCCCCCCTCCCGCGATTCGCGGGACCCACCCTCCCGCGAATCGCGGGACCCCCGCGACCCCCCTCCCGCGATTCGCGGGACCCCACGACCCCCCCTCCCGCGATTTGCGGAACCCCCGTGACCCCCCCTCCCGCCATTCGCAGGACCCCGCACCCCCGCTTTCCACCCTCCCGCAAGTCGCGGGACCCCCGCGACCCCCCCTCCCGTGATTCGCGGGACCCCCGTGAACCCCCCCTCCCGCGATTCGCGGGACCCCCGCGACCCCCCTCCCGCGATTCGCGGGACCCCCGCGACCACCCCGGTATCCGGACTATTGTTAGACAGCACTTACATCGACAGCCATTACATCGACACCATTAGTTCGACACCTCAATAGGTCGACATGGTTTTAGGTCGACAGCTCATTAGGTCGACAGCTCATTCGGTCGACAGCTCATTAGGTCGACATGTTTTTAGGTCGACACTGTCATTAGGTCGACAGTGTCTATGTCGACAGTCAAAAGGTCGACATGGGTTTTTTCACTGTTTATTGAGCCGACATGTGCCGACAGGCGGTATTTCATGCCCTACTATCCACTAGGGCGTGGTGGGAGAATAAAATAGTGTGCCGAGCGCAGCGAGGCACCGTGCCCGAAGCATAGCGAGCGGCTGCGGTACACTTCAAACTGTGTCCATGTCGACTGTGTCGACATTTCGGCCAAAAAACAGTGAAAAACCCATGTCGACCTTTTGACTGTCGACATAGACTCTGTCGACCTAATGGCAGTGTCGACCTAAAAACATGTCGACCTAATGAGCTGTCGACCTAATGAGCTGTCGACATAATGACATGTCGACCTAATGGTATGTCGACCTAAAACCATGTCGACCTATTGAGCTGTCGAACTAATGGTGTCGATGTAATGGCTGTCGATGTAAGTGCTGTCTAATATCCGTCCCAGACCCGACCACCCCCTCCCGCGATTCGCTGGACCTCCGCGACCACCCCCTCCCACGAAACGCGGGACCCCCGCGACCCTCCCGCAAATCGCGGGACCCCAGCGACCCCTCCCTCCCGCGAGCCCCCTCCCGCGATTCGCAAGACCCCTGCATCCTCCCCTCCCGCGATTCGCGGGACCCCTGCGACCCCCCCTCTCGGCATTAAAAGGGCCCCCCGCGACCCCCCCTCCCGCGATTCACGGCACCCCCCCCTACTGTGATTTGCGACCCCCCTCCCGCAATTCGCGCCGCCCCCTCCCGCGATTCACGGAACCCCCCGTAGCGCCCCCCTCCCGCGATTTGCGGGCCCCCTCGGCACTTCTCGCGATTTGCGACCGCCCCCTAATTCACACATTCGGGGACCCCACCTCCCGCGATTCATGCCCCCCTCACGCAATTCACGGCACCCCCCACACCCCCCTTCCTGCGATTCGCAACCCCTCACGACCCCCCTCCCGCGATTCACGAAACCCCCGTAGCGCCCCCCTCCCGCGATTTGCGGGCCCCCTCGGCACCTCTCGCGATTTGCGACCGCCCCGTAATTCACACATTCGGGGACCCCCCCTCCCGCGATTCATGCCCGCCTCCCGCAATTCACGGCACCCCCCATACCCCCCTTCCTGCGATTCGGAACCCCCCACGACCCCCCCTCCCGCGATTCATGCCCCCTCCCGCGATTCACGGACCCCTGCACCACCCCCCTGCGCCCACCCTCCCTTGATTCACGCCCCCCTCATGCAATTCACGGCAACCCCCCACACCCCCCCTCCTGCGATTCGCAGCCCCCCCACGACCCCCGCCTCCTGCGATTCATGACCCCTCCCGTGATTCACGGACCCCCGCACCACCCCCCCTTGACTCACGGCACCCCACGCGCCCCTCCCGCAATTCACGGACCTCCGCAACCCCCCCTCCCGCAATTCACGAACCCCGACAACCCCCCTCCCGCAATTTGCGGACCCCCCTTCCCACGATTCAAGCCCCCCCGCGCCCCCGCCCACGATTTGCGGACCCCCGCCCCCTCCCGCTAACCGCGGATCCCCACACACCACCCCCCCTCCCGCAATTTGCAGACCCCCCAGACCCCCTTCCGGCAATTCCACCCCCCCAGCGGACCACCGCGGCCCCCGCTCCCGCATTTCACGTACCCCCGTGACAATGGGGGATCCTGTACCACCACAAGCAGGTACCGCCCCTAGGTGGGAAATCCGGCCCTGGCTGCCGCACTGCAGGTTTCCCCACTGCCCTCTGCACCAGCGCCACAACTTTTATCAATGTCTTGCCCACATACCACTATTATACAGCCTCCTGCTCTCATGCACGCTCACTCCCTCCCAGTGGGAGGAGACGCTCACCCACTGCCGGGAGCTGCATACTGTCCCCCACCCTCCTCCAGTTCTAGGGATGCCCATCGACCATCAATGATTTTTAAATAATCGATGGTTTATGGCCGATGTTGAATACTTTTGCCATCAATGTGGGAGGACACTGCCCTGCCTCCTGTTCTCCTGCCCCGTAACTTCTGCCAGTGGAGACCCGCTCACCCTGTGTTGCCCACATTCCCCTATCATGCTTTACCGCCCAGCCTCCTGCTCTCATGCACCCTAACTCCCACCCAGTCGGAGGAGACACTGACTCCTGTATTTCTGTGCTGCCACGCTGGACCCTCACCCACTGGCAGAAGCTGCACAGTGTCCACCACCCTCTTTAGTCCCCCGTATGCCCACACACCCCTATCACTACCCAGCTTCCTGCTCTCCTGAACCGTAACTTCCACCACTGGGTAATCGCTGACGCTGTGTTGCCCACATACCCCTATCATGCCTCATATCCCAGCCTCCTGCTCTCATGCACCCTAACTCCCACCCAGTAGGAGGAGACACTGACTCAGGGCCACCGTCCGGTACTCCTGTGCTGCCACGCTGGACCCTCACCCACTGCCAGAAGCTGCAATACAGGGCATCTTTCATACAATTCTAACCATCTTTCTCATATTCAAATGTTCACAAATTAAGGGGGCGCAGCCCCTTACGACGATGTGAAGAGCGCCCGTAGGGCGCGATGAATCACCTAGTAATATAATATATATGAAACCTTGGTCTTTCCATATGGAGGGTTTAGCAGATATACCCTTTAGGCTGGCACAAGCTGACAATTGTATCTAAACAGACCTGAAGGAGGCATTTAACATGATACTGGAACATCCAATCATAGGAGGCTGCTAAGTTCCCTGTGGAGAGACGTTCCATGCAACTGGACTGTAATGGATTTCGGACTGTCCAATGCCCCTTACACACTCATATGCATCATGAAGGCAGCAATTACACACCTCAGACAGTAAAGGGTTTGCTGGTATTATCTACCTAGGTAATCTCCTGGTATTGCATGCAGAACAATTGTCCCCCTTTTCTCCCAGGTATCTTATCCTGTCGCTCCTCTGGCATCTAGGTTTCATAAGAACCTTGAGAAATTTGTATTAAAACCTTCCCAATCTGTTGTCTTTCTGGGGTCTTTGATAGATTCCTCTTCTTTATCAATAGCGGTTCCCTCAGACAAGTGGATCGCCATACAAGTCTGTTTCTCAGGTGCTCAGTTTTCACTGAGAGACTTGGCTAGGCTGATAAGGAAAATGAGAGCCTTGGATCCTGGGTTTTCTCCACGTACCTCTCATATGCAGACAATTCCAGAACCTCCTATCATCCCTTATTTGACAGGATTAGGACAGACAAAATTATACTATCTCCCATAGTCCACAGGGAGATTCACAGTTGGAAAACATTTTCTATTCCAGATCTCCCCTACCTCCTACTCCAGACATAGTCATCACATCAGATGCATCCCTCATGGGCTGGGGGGCATTCACCCAGTGCAATGCAGTAGGAGGAAAGTGGACAGCTTGAGATTCTAAAGCCCATATCAATCTCTTAGAGCTAAGAGCTGCCAGATTGGCTATATCCTCTGTATTTCCCTCAGACCCACGGGATAATTCAGTTCAGCTCTGTCTGGACAACAAAACCACTGTTTATCTACCTCAAAAGAATGAGAGGCACTTGATCTTCCATTCTCTGTCAGCAGGCAATAAATGCCTGGAAGTGGGCAGTACAGCGGTCCATTCTCCTGTTTGCTACATGCATACAAGAAGAGTTAAACAAGATAGCCATTTCCTTATACATAACCAGTCATACTGTGGATTGAGCGACTCTCCAGTTCCTTCGGAGGTGTAGATTTAGATCCCACTGCTGCCATAACACACCAGAGATCTTTCTCAGAATTGCAAAGACCTTGGGTCACCCACAAGTGGATACGTTTGCAACACCATCAATTGTACAAGTTCTGACATTCATATCCAAAATTCGGACTCAAGGGACTCTCCACATGGATGCTATGTCCTTTTTCGCGGGCTGACATTCCACTTTCATATGCCTATTTCCCTCTGGCTCTGCGGTTGTGGGTCATCCACAAAATCAAAACAGACGTGTCCAAAATACCCATATATTTCTGGCATACTCTGTCTGGCCCTCCAGAGTTTTGTTCCCTTTATCAACCTTTTTCACAAGGTTCCGGGCTTCCTCTAGGTTCATCTACAGACTGCTTCCAGGGCAGCACAGACCTACTGAAACATCTTCCACATTGTATGTGGATTGCAACATTACTAGGTTGCAGACCATTCCCAACCTCTCTGCCTTTTCCAAGCCTTGCCTGTTTTAGGCCTAGAATAAGATCGAGATATCAATCCATAATTGAATTTCTAGCCTTACAGTCCTCTAACCTTCCTTCTTCAGGCCCCCTTTTCCGAGCCTAGCATAACTCTGGACTTCCTTGCCACCACATTCGAAACAGGTTTGGCTTATGCCAAGATATGCTCATATGGCTTGACTCTAGCTCTCCTTATCCCAGGCCTCAGAGAATAAGAATACTTAAAGGATTCTTTCTAGCTAGACCACCATGCTATGGCATTCTACCTGGTGGGACATTAATCCATTTTTGTACTTCTTGGCCACTATACCACCATCTGCAGATATCTTTGGCCTTTCAAAGAAGTTAGCTTCACTGTTAGCCCCTGCCTTTGCAGCCAGAGGGGCTGAGTTTTCGTCAAACCACATATCTGAACCTGGATGACCCCTACGCCAATGGGTTTCCTTATTATTCTACGGGGACACACAAAAACAAGTTCCATGCACACACCTCTGGTGGAATGTGATCTGGTCAGAGACCAGTCAGATCCAGATCTTTGTATAGTTGATTGCCAATCCACTTACTTACCCCTCACAGTAACTGTAAGGAGAGACATCAAACAAACTTCTCTCTCACATGCCAGAATATTTTTCATCCTGCCAGACCTTTTTATGACCAGGGAGTGTATAGTTTCCACCATACAGAGTTCTGGAATAGACACTCCACTTCAGAGGCCATCCCCTTCACTGTGACGCAGTTAATTCAATGGCTGCTAGAGGCTTACCATTTCAGCCTGTATTGCAAGCTGCACATTGGTCATCCGCTTGGACTTTCTTTAGACATTGCTGGAGGCCTTCTGGTTCTCAAAGAATTGCATTCCTTAGAGCAACCACCAGGTGTGTGGTAGTCTACCCACCAGCTGTTGCTAGGTGGCAAGCCTTCCGACGAACAAACACTAGTTTGCAGGAATCTATGATCTGCAAACTCTCTTTGTTCTAGGGAATAGGATTGCCACCTAGCAACAGCTCCCACCCATCCCACCCAGTACCTTGCTATGTCTGCTGCTTGTACTCTCTAAGGTTCGGTTATATACCTAACTTATCCTTTGATTCAAGGCACTCCAAAGGCCTAGAAGAAGCAACAAGTGCAGCCACCTAAAGAACAGAAATTAATTATTCCCTCTTCTCTGCTAAACTCACAAGTTTGCCTCAGTTTATAACATGCCTGGCTACAATACAGCATGGCAGTTATTTCAGTTGTTGGTTCCTAGTCCAACCCAGTTTCATTCTTACTCCTTCCAGTAGAGTTTCTCAGATCTGATTTATGTTTGTTATGAATGTTCTAGTTAACATTATTTTTGCATACAATGGTCTTTGCATACAATGGTATTTCTCTCTTGTTCCACTTTAGGATTGCCATCTGTAAGCTTCTGTAAAATCTGACCTCAGGGGGCGGGGCTTAGCCTTATATACAGCAGGTGCATGTGACTAGAGTGCACCTGCATGACCTGCAGTATATGTGCACTGCCTGTGCACATGTCATGCATCAGCAGCTAAGCTCCCTACTCCCCTGGCTGTGGTAAGGTAAGTGAAAATTTTATTTCACTATACCATTCCAGCGTATGTCGGGAGGCTTACACCATAACCCACCAGCTGTTGCTAGGTGGCAATCCTATTCCCTAGAACAAAGAGAGTTTGCAGATCATAGATTCCTGCAAACTAGTGTAGCTGGCACCAGTGCTGTAAGCCTGTTGCAGGTTATTTATGCATGCAGATTCCTGATGTGTCACAGGATTCCTGTTTAATATTGATCGGGAAAATGACAGCAAACAACAATTGTCATGGGGCTGAAATATATAGGGCAGACAACGGCAGCACCCAGTTATTGGGCAGACAGCGGCAGCACCCAGTTATAGGGCAGACAGCGGCAGCACTCAGTTATAGGGCAGACATCGGCAGCACCCATGTGTAGGGCAGAAAGAGGCAGCACCCAATTATAGGGCAGACAGCAGCAGCACCCAGTTATAGGGCAGACATCGGCAGCACCCATGTATAGGGCAGAAAGAGGCAGCACCCAATTATAGGGCAGACAGCAGCAGCACCCAGTTATAGGGCAGACAGCGCCAGCCCTCAGTTATAGGGCAGTCAGCGGCAGTACACAGTTATAGGGCAGACAACGGCAGCATCCAGGTATAGGGCAGACAGCGGCAGCACCCAGTTATAGGGCAGACAGGGCCAGCCCTCAGCTATAGGGCAGACAGCGGTGCACCCAGTTATAGGGCAGACAACGGCAGTACCCAGTTTAGGGCAGACAACGGCAGCACCCAGTTATTGGGCAGACAGCGGCAGCACCCAGTTATAGGGCAAACAGCGGCAGCACCCAGTTATAGGGCAGACAGCAACAGCACCCAGTTATTGGGCAGACAGCGGCAGCACAAAGTTATTGGGCAGACAGCGGCAGCACCCAGTTATTGGGCAGACAGCGGCAGCACCCAATTATAGGGCAGACAGCGGCAGCCCTCAGTTATAGGGCAGGGAGCGGTAGCACCCAGTTATTGGGCAGACAGCGGCAGCACCCAGTTATTGGGCAGACAGGGCCAGCCCTCAGTTATAGGCCAGACAGCGGCAGCGCCCAGTTATAGGGCAGACAACTGCAGCACCCAGTTATAGGGCAGACAGCGGCAGCACCCAGTTATTGGGCCGACAGCGGCAGAACCCAGTTATTGGGCCGACAGCAGCAGCACCAGTTATTGGGCAGACAGCGGCAGCACCCAGTTATAGGGCAGACATCGGCAGCACCCATGTATAGGGCAGAAAGTGGCAGCACCCAATTATAGGGCAGACAGCAGCAGCACCCAGTTATTGGGCAGACAGGGCCAGCCCTCAGTTATAGGGCAGTCAGCGGCAGTACACAGTTATAGGGCAGACAGCCGCAGCATCCAGGTATAGGGCAGACAGCGGCAGCACCCAGTTATAGGGCAGACAGCGGGAGCACCCAGTTATAGGGCAGGGAGAGGCAGCACCCAGTTATTGGGCAGACAGCAGCAGCACCCAGTTATAGGGCAGACAGGGCCAGCCCTCAGTTATAGGGCAGACAGCGGAGCACCCAGTTATAGGGCAGACAATGGCAGTACCCAGTTTAGGGCAGACAATAGCAGCACCCAATTATTGGGCAGACAGCAGCAGCACCCAGTTATAGGGCAGACAGCAGCAGCACCCAGTTATAGGGCAGACAGCGACAGCACCCAATTATAGGGCAGACAGGGCCAGCCCTCAGTTATAGGGCAGTCAGCGGCAGTACACAGTTATAGGGCAGACAGCCGCAGCATCCAGGTATAGGGCAGACAGCGGTAGCACCTAGTTATAGGGCAGACAGGGCCAGCCCTTAGTTATAGGGCAGACTGCGGGAGCACCCAGTTATAGGGCAGGGAGAGGCAGTACCCAGTTATTGGGCAGACAGCGGCCGCACCCAGTTATAGGGCAGACAGGGTCAGCCCTCAGTTATAGGGCAGACAGCGGCAGCACCCAGTTATAGGGCAGAAAATGGCAGCACCCAGTTATAGGGCAGACAGCGGCAGCACCCAGTTATAGGGCAGACATCGGCAGCACCCATGTATAGGGCAGAAAGCGGCAGCACCCAATTATAGGGCAGACAGGGCCAGCCCTCAGTTATAGGGCAGACAGCGGCAGTACACAGTTATAGGGCAGACAGCCGCAGCATCCAGGTATAGGGCAGAGAGCGGCAGCACCCAGCTATAGGGCAGACAGCGGCAGCACCCAGTTATAGGGCAGACAGCGGCAGCACCCAGTTATAGGGCAGGGAGAGGCAGCACCCAGTTATTGGGCAGACAGCAGCAGCACCCAGTTATAGGGCAGAAATGCCCAGCCCTCAGTTATAGGGCAGACAGCGGAGCATGCAGTTATAGGGCAGACAACGGCAGTATCCAGTTTTGGGCAGACAACGACAGCACCGAGTTATTGGGCAGACAGCGGCAGCACCCAGTTATAGGGCAGACAGCGGCAGCACCCAGTTATAGGGCAGACAGTGGCAGCACCCAAATATAGGGCAGAGAGCGGCAGCACCCAGTTATAGGTCAGACAGCAGCAGCACCCAGTTATAGGGCAGACAGCGGCAGCACCCAGTTATTGGTCAGACAGCGGCAGCACCCAGTTATTGGGCAGTCTGCGGCAACACCCAATTATTGGGCAGACAGCTGCAGCACCCAATTATAGGGCAGACAGAGCCAGCCCTCAGTTATAGGGCAGGGAGAGGCAGCACCCAGTTATTGGGCAGACAGCGGCAGCACCCAGTTATAGGGCAGACAGGGCCAGCCCTCAGTTATAGGGCAGACAGGGCCAGCCCTCAGTTATAGGGCAGACAGCGGCAGCGCCCAGTTATAGGGCAGACAACGGCAGCACCCCGTTATTGGGCAGACAGCGGCAGCACCCCGTTATAGGGCAGACAGAGGCAGCACCCAGTTATAGGGCAGACATAGGCAGCACCCATGTATAGGGCAGAAAGCGGCAGCACCCAATTATAGGGCAGAAAGCAGCAGCACCCAGTTAATGGGCAGACAGGGCCAGTCCTCAGTTATAGGGCAGTCAGCAGCAGTACACAGTTATAGGGCAGACAGCCGCAGCATCCAGGTATAGGGCAGACAGCGGCCGCACCCAGTTATAGGGCAGACAGGGCCAGCCCTCAGTTATAGGGCAGACAGAGGGAGCACACAGTTATAGGGCAGGGAGAGGCAGCACCCAGTTATTGGGCAGACAGCAGCAGCACCCAGTTATAGGGCAGACAGGGCCAGAACTCAGTTATAGGGCAGACAGCGGAGCACCCAGTTATAGGGCAGACAACGGCAGTACCCAGTTTAGGGCAGACAACGGCAGCACCTAGTTATAGGGCAGACAGTGGCAGCACCCAAATATAGGGCAGACAGCAGCAGCACCCAATTATAGGGCAGACAGGGCCAGCTCTCAGTTATAGGGCAGTCAGCGGCAGAACACAGTTATAGGGCAGACAGCCGCAGCATCCATGTATAGGGCAGAGAGCGGCAGCACCCAGTTATAGGGCAGACAGCGGCAGCACCCAGTTATAGGGCAGACAGCGTCAGCACCCAGTTATAGGGCAGAGAGCGGCAGCACCCAGTTATAGGGCAGACAGCGGCAGCACCCAGTTATAGGGCAGACAGCGGCAGCACCCAGTTATAGGGCAGACAGCGGCAGCACCCAGTTATAGGGCAGGGAGAGGCAGCACCCAGTTATTGGGCAGACAGCAGCAGCACCCAGTTATAGGGCAGAAATGACCAGCCCTCAGTTATAGGGCAGACAGCGGAGCAACCAGTTATAGGGCAGACAACGGCAGCACCCAGTTATTGGGCAGACAGCGGCAGCACCCAGTTATAGGGCAGACAGTGGCAGCACCCAAATATAGTGCAGACAACGACAGCACCCAGTTATAGGGCAGACAACGACAGCACCGAGCTATTGGGCAGACAGCGGCAGCAACCAGTTATTGGGCAGACTGCGGCAGCACCCAGTTATTGGGCAGACAGCGGCAACACCCAATTATAGGGCAGACAGCGGCAGCACCCAATTATAGGGCAGACAGGGCCAGCCCTCAGTTATAGGGCAGGGAGAGGCAGCACCCAGTTATTGGGCAGACAGCGGCAGCACCCAGTTATAGGGCAGACAGCGGCAGCCCACAGTTATAGGGCAGACAACGGCAGCACCCAGTTATAGGGCAGACAGCGGCAGCACCCAGTTATTGGGCAGACAGCGGCAACACCCAGTTATATGGCAGACAGAGGCAGCACCCAGTTATAGGGCAGACATCGGCAGCACCCATGTATAGGGCAGAAAGCGGCAGCACCCAATTATAGGGCAGAAAGCAGCAGCACCCAGTTATTGGGCAGACAGCGGCAGCACCCAGTTATAGGGCAGACAGCGGCAGCCCACAGTTATAGGGCAGACAACGGCAGCACCCAGTTATAGGGCAGACAGCGGCAGCACCCAGTTATTGGGCAGAAAGCGGCAGCACCCAGTTATTGGGCAGACAGCGGCAGCACCCAGTTATAGGGCAGACATCGGCAGCACCCATGTATAGGGCAGAAAGCGGCAGCACCCAATTATATGGCAGAAAGCAGCAGCACCCAGGGCCAGCCCTCAGTTATAGGGCAGTCAGCAGCAGTACACAGTTATAGGGCAGACAGACGCAGCATCCAGGTATAGGGCAGACAGCGGCCGCACCCAGTTATAGGGCAGACAGGGCCAGCCCTCAGTTATAGGGCAGACAGCGGGAGCACCCAGTTATAGGGCAGGGAGAGGCAGCACCCAGTTATTGGGCAGACAGCAGCAGCACCCAGTTATAGGGCAGACAGGGCCAGCCCTCAGTTATAGGGCAGACAGCGGAGCACCCAGTTATAGGGCAGACAACGGCAGTACCCAGTTTAGGGCAGACAACGGCAGCACCCAGTTATTGGGCAGACAGCAGCAGCACCCAGTTATAGGGCAGACAGCGGCAGCACCTAGTTATAGGGCAGACAGTGGCAGCACCCAAATATAGGGCAGACAGCAGCAGCACCCAATTATAGGGCAGACAGGGCCAGACCTCAGTTATAGGGCAGTCAGCGGCAGAACTCAGTTATAGGGCAGACAGCCGCAGCATCCAGGTATAGGGCAGACAGCGGCAGCAGCTAGTTATAGGGCAGACAGGGCCAGCCCTCAGTTATAGGGTAGACTGCGGGAGCACCCAGTTATAGGGCAGGGAGAGGCAATACCCAGTTATTGGGCAGACAGCGGCAGCACCCAGTTATAGGGCAGACAGGGCCAGACCTCAGTTATAGGGCAGACAGCGGCAGCACCCAGTTATATGGCAGAAAACGGCAGCACCCAGTTTTTGGGCAGACAGCGGCAGCACCCAGTTATAGGGCAGACAGCAGCAGCACCCAGTTATAGGGCAGACAGCGGCAGCACCCAGTTATAGAGCAGACAGCGGCAGCACCCGGTTATAGGGCAGACAGCAGCAGCAATCAGTTGTAGGGCAGACAGCGGCAACACCCAGTTACAGGGCAGACAGCGGCAGCACCCAGTTACAGGGCAGACAGCGGCAGCACCTGGTTACAGGGCAGACAGCGGCAGCACCTGGTTATAGTGATGACAGCAGCAGCACCTGGTTATAGTGAAGACAGCAGCAGCATCCAGGTATAGGGCAGACAGCGGCAGCACCCAGTTATAGGGCAGACTGGGCCAGCCCTCAGTTATAGGGCAGTCAGCGGCAGTACACAGTTATAGGGCAGACAGCCGCAGTATCCAGGTATAGGGCAGACAGCGGCAGCTCCCAGTAATAGGGCAGACAGGGCCAGCCCTCAGTTATAGGGCAGAAAGCGGGAGCACCCAGTTATAGGGCAGGGAGAGGCAGCACCCAGTTATTGGGCAGAGAGCAGCAGCACCCAGTTATAGGGCAGACAGGGCCAGCCCTCAGTTATAGGGCAGACAGCGGAGAACCCAGTTATAGGGCAGACAACGGCAGTACCCAGTTTAGGGCAGACAATGGCAGCACCAAGTTATTGGGCAGACAGCGGCAGCACCCAGTTATAGGGCAGACAGCGGCAGCACCCAGTTATAGGGCAGACAGCGGCAGCACCCAGTTATAGGGCAGACAGTGGCCGCACCTAAATATAGGGCAGACAGCGGCAGCATCCAAATATAGGGCAGACAGGGCCAGCCCTCAGTTATAGGGCAGACAGCGGCAGCACCTTGTTAAAGGGCAGACAGGGCCAGCCGTCAGTTATAGGGCAGACTGCGGGAGCACCCAGTTATAGGGCAGGGAGAGGCAGTACCCAGTTATTGGGCAGACAGCGGCAGCACCCAGTTATAGGGCAGACAGCGGCAGCACCCAGTTATAGGGCAGACAGCGGCTGCACCCAGTTATAGGGCAGACAGCGGCTGCACCCAGTTATAGGGCAGACAGCGGCAGCACCCAGTTATTGGGCAGACAGCGGCAGCACCCAGTTATAGGGCAGACAGCGGCAGTACCCAGTTATAGGGCAGCCAGCGGCAGCACCCAGTTATAGGGCAGCCAGCGGCAGCACCCGGTTATGGGGCAGACAGCGGCAGCAATCAGTTGTAGGGGAAACATCGGCAGCACCCATGTATAGGGCAGACAGTGGCAGCACCCAATTATAGGGCAGACAGCGGCAGCACCCAGTTATAGGGCAGACAGCGTCAGCACCCAGGTATAGGGCAGACAGAAGCAGCACCCAGTTATAGGGCAGACAGCGGCAGCACCCAGTTATAGGGCAGACAGCGGCAGCACCCAGTTATAGGGCAGACAGCGGCAGCACCCAGTTATACGGCAGACAGCGGCAGCGCCCAGTTATAGGGCAGACAGCGGCAGCGCCCAGTTATAGGGCAGACAGCGGCAGCACCCAGTTATAGGGCAGACAGCGGCAGCACCTGATTACCGGGCAGGCAGCGGCAGCACCCGGTTACAAGGCAGACAGTGGCAGCACCCGCTTACAGGGCAGACAGAGGCAGCACCCAGTTATAGGGCAGACAGCGGCAGCACCAAGTTATAGGCAAGACAGTGGCAGCACCCAGGTATAGGGCAGTCAGAGGCAGCACCCGGTTATAGGGCAGACAGAGGCAGCACCCGGTTATAGGGCAGACAGAGGCAGCACCCGGTTATAGGGCAGACAGAGGCAGCACCCAGTTATAGGGCAGACAGAGGCAGCACCCGGTTATAGGGCAGACAGCAGCAGCACCAGTTATAGGGCAGACATCGGCAGCACCCGGTTATAGGGCAGATAGCGGCAGCACCCGGTTATAGGGCAGACAGAGGCAGCACCCGGTTAAAGGGCAGACAGCTGCAGCACCTGTTATAGGGGAGACAGCAGCAGCACCAGTTATTGGACAGACATCGGCAGCACCCAGTTATTGGGCAGACAGCAGCAGCAGCACCCAGTTATTGGGCAGACAGCGGCAGCACCCAGTTATAGGGCAGACAGCGACAGCGACAGCACCCAGTTATAGGGCAGACAGCGACAGCACCTAGTTATAGGGCAGACAGCTGCAGCACCCAGTTATAGGGCAGACAGCGGCAGCACCCAGTTATAGGGCAGACAGCGGCAGCACCCAGTTATAGGGCAGACAGCGGCAGCACCCAGTTATAGGGAGACAGCGGCAGCACCCAGTTATAGGGCAGACAGCGTCAGCATTTAGTTAAAGGGCAGACAGCGGCAGCACCCAATTATAGGGCAGACAGCGGCAGCACCCAGTTATAGGACAGACAGCGACAGCACCCTGTTATAGGGCAGACAGCGGCAGCACACAGTTATAGGGCAGACAGCGGCAGCACACAGTTATAGGGCAGACAGCGACAGCACCTAGTTATAGGGCAGATAGCGACAGCACCTAGTTATAGGGCAGACAGCGGCAGCACCCAGTTATAGGACAGACAGCGACAGCACCCTATTATAGGGCAGACAGCGACAGCACCCTGTTATAGGGCAGACAGCGACAGCGCCCAGTTATAGGGCAGACAGCGGCAGCCCCCATTTATAGGGCAGACAGCGGCAGCCCCCAGTTATAGGGCAGACTGCGGCAGCACACAGTTATAGGGCAGACAGCGGCAGCACACAGTTATAGGGCAGACAGCGGCAGCACCTAGTTATAGGGCAGACAGTGGCAGCACCCAAATATAGGGCAGACAGCAGCAGCACCCAATTATAGGGCAGACAGTGGCAGCACCTAGTTATAGGGCAGACAGTGGCAGCACCCAAATATAGGGCAGACAGCAGCAGCACCCAATTATAGGGCAGTCAGCGGCAGAACACAGTTATAGGGCAGACAGCCGCAGCATCCTGTACGTTACCTTGTAATTTGTTTTTTTGTTTGCTATGTACGGCGCTGCGGACACTTTGCGGCGCCTTATAAATAAACGTACTACTACTACTTAAATAACAGATTTTGTAACAATAAAAATCAAAAGTGTGTATTTGCATGAGCTTTTTTCCTACTTATCAAGCGGCATTTACTAACAATATTCTTATTGCTGCCTCTGCACTGTAATGAATTACAATTACCGACATGTCTAATTAGAAACCAATTGGAAATAACTACACACTAGCGTCTTCCTGTATAGAAGTTTACAACAGACATTTCTTCTCTTATGCAATCCTATAGAGTGCCATTAACCTTCTAACTGCTAGAGAATCTGCAGGACTCTCAATCTACACAGACCCCATTAAGAACTCAGAGACACCTCTCCACCATATATATATTTAATTAATTATTGGTAAAAGGAGTAACTGATAGGTGTCATTCTATATCAGGGGAATACTATACATGATAGGCAGTTGCTCTCAGCCTCCGCATGTGCATTTTTTTAAAATTGCACAAGCTTGCCTGAAGAGATGAGTTTTTAGGGAACGCTTATAGGTTTGGAGACTGGAGGAGAGTCTTATTGGGCTTGGGAGGGCATTCCACAGAGTGGGTGCAGCCCGAAGAAAGTCCTGCAGTCGGGAATTGGAGCGAATAATGAGTGTGGATGAGAGACGCAGATCTTGGGAGGAGCGTAGAGGTCGTGTTGGATGATATTTTGAGATAAGAGAAGATATGTATGTTGGTGTAGTTTGGTTTATGGCTTTGTGTGTAAGTAAAAGAATTTTGTATTGAATACGGTAGAATACAGGAAACCAGTGAAGTGACTGACAGAGTAGCTTTGCAGACGATGAACGTCTGGCTAGGAAGATTAACCTTGCAGCTGCATTCATAATGGACTGTAGTGGTGAGAGTCTGTATTGGGGAAGGCCAATAAGGAGACTATTGCAATAATCAGTGCGTGAGATGATGAGAGCATGTATTAGAGTTTTTGCAGTGTCTTGTGTAAGGTAAGGGCGAATTTTAAATATGTTTTTTAGGTGCATGTGGCATGATTTTGAGACAGATTGAATGTGGGGTACAAAGGAAAGTTCTGAGTCAAGGATAACACCTAGGCAGCGAGCTTGAGAGGTAGGAGTGATTGTCATCTTCTCAACAGCGATAGAGATATCAGGTTGGTAACTACTATTTATTTGCGGAAATATAATTAAATCTGTTTTTGAGATATTAAGTTTGAGGTGGCGAGATGACATCCAGGATGAAACAGCAGAAAGGCATTCAGAGACACGGCTCAATACAGATGGGGACAGGTCCGGGGAGGATAGGTAGCTGATTAGTTTGCCAAGAGATAAGGTATAGATTGAGAAAAGCAGGGGACCTAAAACTGAACCCTGAGGTACTCCAACTGAAAGAGGTAGCGAAGAGGAGGTAGAATCAGAGAAACGAACACTAAAGATGCGGTTAGAGAGGTAGGATGAGAACCAAGAGAGGGCTGTGTCTTTAAGACCTATGGATTGTAGTGTTTGTATGAGAAGTGTGTGGTCAACAGTGTCAAAAGCAGCAGAGAGATCAAGAAGAATTAGTAGTGAGTAGTGGCCTTTAGACTTAGCAGTGACCACAGTGATTCACAACTTTAGTCAGTGCTGTCTCTGTGGAGAGTTGGGGACGAAAGCCTGACTGATGCGGGTCCATTAAGTTGTGCGAGTTAAGAAAGTGTGTGAGGCGAGTATAAGCAAGTCTTTCAAGTAGTTTGGAGGTGCATGGAAGTTGAGAAATGGGATGGTAGTTTGAGAGAGAGCTTGGATCAGAATTCTGTTTTTTCAGAATTGGAGTAATAACTGCTTGTTTGAACAATGAAGGAAAGACACCAGTAGAGAAAGAGAGGTTACAGATTTTAGTTAAGATTGGAATGAGCACAGGAGACAGAGATTTACTTATTTGCGAGGGTATAGGATCAAGAGGAGAGGTAGTAGAGTGGGAGGCAGAGAAAAGTGCAGATACTTCATCTTCATTTGTGGGATCAAATGAAGCAAATGCTTCAGAGGGCTCAGGTATGGAATTGAGCATATCACCAACTGAGTTGGAGCATACTAATTCATCTCAGATCTTGTCAATCTTATCCCTGAAGTAGGAAGCAAGATCTTGTGCATGGATAGTGGTTGGTGGCTTGGGTGAGGGAGGGTTGAGAAAGGATTTAAATGTATTAAAAAGACTTTTTGGGTTAGAAGCTTGAGCAGAAATGAGAGTTTGGAAATATGTTTGTTTGGCAGTTTCCAGGGCATAACTATAGTACTGGTAGATATTCTTATATGTAAAGAAATCCATTGGACTGTGAGATTTACGCCATTTACGCTCAGCTTTGCGTGAGATATTTTGTAGGTGTCTCGTTAATTTAGAGTGCCACGGTTGGCGTCTAGGCCTACGTGGAGTGTGGTGGGTAACTGGAGCCACTTCATCCAGGGCTGTTTTGAGGGTTAGGTTTAGGTGTGATACCGCCATCTCAGGAGTAGTGAATGCAGAAATAGGAGCAAGCTGTTGTTGCAGTGAGGAGGAGAGTACTTGAAAATCAATATCATTAATATTTCTATGGGCTTGAGGTGGATTAAAGGATTTCTGTGTTTTTGAGTTAGAAGTACTAGAGGACAGCATGCAGGTGATAAGGTTGAGATCTGAGAGAGGGAAAGGAGAATTGGTGAATTCCGACACTGAGCACAGCTTAGTGAATATCAGATCAAGACAGTGGCCATCCCGATGAGTAGAGGTGTCAGTCCATTGGGAGAGGCCGAGAGAGGAGGTTAGAGAGAGTAGTTTGGAGGCATGAGCAGCAGATTTTGGGCTATCAATAGCAATGTTGAAGTCACCCATGATGATGGTTGAGATGTCAGCGGAAAGGAAGTGAGGGAGCCAGGCAGAAAAATCTTCTAGAAATCGTGTTGGCTGCCCAGGTGGGCGATAGATAGCTGCAACACGCAGCGAGAAAGGAGTGTAAGTTCTGATGGAATGTACTTCAAATGATGTGAATGTGAGTGATGTAACATGTGGTATAACTTTCTATGTGAAGCATTGGGATAGTAATATTCCAACCCCACCTCCTCTGCTGTCACCAGGCCTGGGTGTGTGTGTGAAGTGGAGAGCACCATGTGACAGGGCTGCAGGGGAGGCTGTGTCTGATTGTGAGAGCCATGTTTCTGTTATAGCCAGCAGGTTGAAGTTGTTTGAAATTAAGAGGTCGTTGATGGATGTTAATTTGTTGCCAACAGAGCGTGCATTCCATAACGCACATTTTAGTGATTTGGGGGATGAAGGGAGGCATTTGATGTTTATGAGGTTAGCTGGATTACTATGTTCCTGAGAGTTAGGTGCCTGCGAGCGGGGCAAGCAGCTGGGGCAAGCAGCTGGGACCTGGATTAAGTGAAATGTCACCAGCTAATAGAAGCAGTAAAGAGAGATAGGTGTAGCTGCAGGTGGTTTGTGAATGTTGTTTCTGGCGACAGTTTGTGGATGTTATTGTCAATGTAGAGAGATAAGTAAAAATGTCATGAGTGTTAATAAGAGGGGTGTGGATAATGGAGGCAGAAATGTGTATAGAGGGCTGAGCTTCAGGGAGAGAGAGAGAAGAGACTGATTTAGAGAGAAAACCATGGAGAGCGAAGCAGAGCAATATTTTGTAATACATGGTGTATTTGAACAGTTATATAGGCCAAGAGTTATATTAGACTTGCAACAGTTAATACTAGCTTACTGGTGTTGCTCAGATAGTCATTTATAAACCCTACATATATGTGAGTGCACGCTGATTAGCACAGTTGACCATAGATTGCATACAATGCTATGGCATGCAGTGCAGTACATTTTTTCAGTTGTAGAGTTACCCTGTATTTTGTGAAGCAGACACCAGCCTAATATGGCTCCAATTAGCAATTTCGCAATGTCTAAATGTACAAACACAATTATTGCAATATAGAAGCAGATTATGCTATTAGAATGGATCATACTTGCCTACCCTCCCGGAATGGCCGGGAGGGTCCCGCAAATCGGGTCCCTCTCCCGGTCCCCCGGGAAGGGGGGCAAGTCTCCCGCATTTCCCTACAGCCCCGGCTCCCCCTCTCCCTGCCGTCTAAAAACTATGACTTTCGCGGGTCCGCGGGGAGGGGGCGGGGCTACATGACGCAATTTGCGGCATTTCGCGGCATTTTTAGCCCCTCCCCCCACCCACGGACCCGCAAATTGAGGCTTCAGCCCGTCATGGGGGCGGGGCTTGATGGCATCACCCGTGCCCCGCCCCCAAAACGAAGCCTCTACCCGCCCCCTTTCACTCCTCTACGGGCTTTTCCCGGAAAGGAGTATGCCAAAGTCGGCAAGTATGGAATGGATGAATCACATACACAAACAGGCAGCATAGTGACAGTGTGAGTATATAGGAGTGCAGGTTAGGTACATACGTTCAATTTTAGAGGTTAAAGCAAAAAGTTTTTAAACTTTCTTAGGTTTGAAGATGTCTTGGTGATGAGTTTATCTGTTTTCATCCTGTTTAAGTCCTGAATAAGTCCTGAATTTGTTGTATCATTACAGAACCCTTATAAAATAACCCAACAGCCTAGTGAGGCTCCATTATAAATGATGGATTCTGTCCATGTGAAGTCAATACAACTAATCAAAGCCTGAGCAATCCACCCCTCCCCAATTACACGGCAGGCAATAAATATCATATTGCCAGCACTTGAAGACAAATTAGTTTAAACTTATACAAGAGTTCTCAACTCTAGAAATAATATTAGCACTGTCTTGGATTACCCAATCAATATATTTGATTCCCTGTTAAGCTGCAGGAGCAGACAGGCCAGTATAGCAATAGCGATATTTACCCAATCAATATATTTGATTCCCTGTTAAGCTGCAGGAGCAGACAGGCCAGTATAGCAATAGCGATATTTACCCAATCAATACATTTGATTCCCTGTTAAGCTGCAGGAGCAGACAGGCCAGTATAGCAATAGCGATATTTACCCAATCAATATATTTGATTCCCTGTTAAGCTGCAGGAGCAGACAGGCCAGTATAGCAATAGCGATATTTACCCAATCAACAGAGCCGAATTTCCCATTAGGCACGTGAGGCACCGGCCTAGGGGCGGCACATGTTTGGGGGCGGCACTTGGATGCCTGTGATAGTACTGTCAGCCCAAAATGTAACAATAACTGCAAAATATCCACTGTACTGTACTATATTCCATCTTAAATAGAGTGTAAATGGACAGGACATGCAGATACTGCCCCTATAAACTGTCCTACTTAGTAAACATTATTGTTGTGCCTAGGGGCGCCCTCATCCCTAAATCCGCCCCTGCCAATCAATATATTTGATTCCCTGTTAAGCTGCAGGAGCAGACAGGCCAGTATAGCAATAGCGATATTTACCTGTAATGACAGAAAAGAACACAGGATCACATCACAGTCCAGTCCTTGGCACAGACATAGTCCTGAATAAGTCCTGAATTTGTTGTATCATTACAGAACCCTTTTAAATAAACCCTTATAAAATAACGCAACAGCCTAGTGAGGCTCCCTTACATGTAACATGCAAGTAAAAAACAGCACAACTAACAGACAGGTTATTGCTGCATAAGTTTTGCTGTTAAATTTAATCTTACATTTTTTTATATATATATTTTTTTCCGACTTGCTTATAATAGGGGTGGGGAACCTCAGGCTCGGGGGGCCGTATGCGTGGGATAGCTGCAGCAGGACAATTTGTAAGAGAAATGTTTACATATGGCCCCAAATGATTTTTTTTCCCCATACAACTGGCCCTTGGCACATAAAAGGTTCCCCACCCCTGCATTATAACATGCATGAGTCATTAGGACTACCTGCTAGGTCAACAGTGAAAAAGGTCCATGGTAATATGTGCTATAATATAAATGTGATAATGTAGTATAGATGGATCATTATATATATGTGGCACCTTACCTGCTGTTACACAGACCCTCATTGTAGATGTCCGCTCCGTGTGTCTCCTGTCTATCATCTGTAGAATGAGGAATCTGTGTCTAGTTATTTAGTAATAGAGCAGATATCTCGTGTCACTGCCCCAACCACAGAACTTCCTGGTCCTGTAACCTAGTGACACTGTCAGAAAACCAAATACTGAGGTATGCAATGGGCCTTAAGCTGCCCATACACGCTCCGTTTTGCGGCCGCTCCGTTCTGTACTATGCAATGCGCGCTCCTGCGCATCACATAGTACAGTACAAAAAGTATGTGCTGCACATACTTTTTGTACTAGCTACACATCGCATCGGATCGCATTGCATGCACACTGCATGCACAAGGCATGCGATGCGATGTGTAATATTTAAGTCCCAAACGGATCCGTTAAACAGACCGTGTATAGGCAGCAATATTCAGATCTGAGCTCAGTACAAATTTGTTTGGAAAAAGGGCAAAATCATGTGCACTGCATGTGGGGTAGATGCAGTGCACATGTATAGAGAAAGAGTTAAATTTGGGTGTGGTGTGTTGAAACTGAAATATAAATTGCCTTATAAAAATAAAGCAGCCAGTATTTACCCTCCACAGAAACAAAATAACTCATACAAATCTAACTCTCTCTATACATGTTATATCTGCCCCACCTGCAGTGAACATGGGGGGTTATTCTAGTCCATTCTTTCTGACAAAATCCTTCTTAGATGGACAAAACCATGTGCACTGCGGGTGGGGCAGATGTAACTTGTGCAGAGAGAATTAGATTTGGGTGGGGTTTTTCTTCAAAGTGAGATCTATATTGAAGTGTAAAATCATGCAGTCAGTATTTTCCCTGCACAGAAACAAAATAACTCACCCAAATCTAATTCTCTCTGCACATGTTACATCTGCCCCCCTGCAGTGCACATGGTTTTGTCCATCTAAGAAGGATTTTGTCAGAAAGAATGAACTAGAATAAACCCCATGGTTTTGCCCATTTTCCAAACAAATTTGTACTGAGCTCAGATCTGAATAAGGCCCAATGTCTGTACCATACTTGCCTACTTTTGAAAAGTAGTTTCAGGGAGATTATGGTTGGAAGCAGAATTTTGCACAGCGCCCCATTGAGGGGGCGTGTCATGCTCCACCCAAAGGGCGTGGCTACTTCCATATATGGAGAAATTGTAGAAAAAGTTTGTGAACGTGGCACCTAGAAGCGTGGGTGTGCAATGTAAAATGACTTATATCCAAATGTAGATGAGCCCCAAAGCAGTTAGGAAGAGATACTATACTTGGTAAAGTGGTGAGAAATGGTGCTGATGATTCAATGTAAATGTATCTATCTCTCATTCCTTATTTACCCCAAAATGTAACAGTGTAATGTGGGCTAGGTGAAATGAGGGAGATTGCTAGACTAATGAGGAAGAGAGGGAGATTGCTGCTAATTCATGGAGTCTCCTGCAAAATGCTATGGTCTGTACATCATGCTTGCCTACTTTTGAAAAGTAGTTTCAGGGAGATTATAGATCACTCTGTAAGACATTGTACCCAAGGGGTGTGCCTACTGTCACTAAGTGGTGGTTCCTGCAATGGCATGTAAAAACTAAAGTACCAAGCGCAGTACTGGCTAAACACTGACATCACAGCTACATTACACAGTAGGGCTACACATTGACATCACATCTACATTACATTGGAGGGCTACACATTGTCATCACAGCTACATTATACCGGAGGGCTACAAACTGACATCACAGGTACATTACACCGGAGGGCTACACATTGACATCACAGCTACATTACACCGGAGGGCTACACACTGACATTACAGCTACATTACACAGGAGGGCTACACACTGACATCACAGCTACATTACACAGGAGGGCTACACACTGACATCACAGCTCTGTTACACAGGACGGTTACACACTGACATCACAGCTACATTACACCGGAGGGCTACACACTGACATCACAGCTACATTACTCCGGAGGGCTACACACTGACATCACAGCTACATTACACAGGAGGGCTACACACTAACATCACAGCTACATTACACAGGAGGGCTACACAATGACATCACAGCTACATTACACCGGAGGGCTACACACTGACATAACAGCTACATTACACAGGAGGGCTACACACTGACATCACAGCTACATTACACCGGAGGGTTACACACTGAAATCACAGCTATATTACACAGTAGGGCTACACACTGATATTACAGCTACATTACACAGGAGGGTTACACACTGACATCACAGCTCTGTTACACAGGAGGGCTACACACTGACATCACAGCTCTGTTACACAGGAGGTCTACACACTGACATCACAGCTGCATTACACAGGAGGGCTACACATTGACATCACAGCTACATTACACAGGAGGGCTACACACTGACATCACAGCTACATTACACCGGAGGGTTACACACTGACATCACAGCTATATTACACAGTAGGGCTACACACTGACATTACAGCTACATTACACAGGAGGGTTACACACTGACATCACAGCTCTGTTACACAGGAGGGCTACACACTGACATCACAGCTCTGTTACACAGGAGGGCTACACATTGACATCACAGCTACATTACACAGGAGGGCTACACATTGACATCACAGCTACATTACACAGGAGGGCTACACACTGACATCACAGCTCTGTTACACAGGAGGGTTACACATTGACATCACAGCTACATTACACAGGAGGGTTACACATTGACATCACAGCTACATTACACAGGAGGGCTACACATTGACATCACAGCTACATTACACAGGAGGGCTACACACTAACATCACAGCTACATTACACAGGAGGGCTAGACACTGACATCACAGCTACATTACACAGGAGGGCTACACATTGTCATCACAGCTACATTATACCGGAGGGCTACAAACTGACATCACAGGTACATTACACCGGAGGGCTACACATTGACATCACAGGTACATTACACCGGAGGGCTACACACTGACATTACAGCTACATTACACAGGAGGGCTACACACTGACATCACAGCTCTGTTACACAGGATGGTTACACACTGACATCACAGCTACATTACACCGGAGGGCTACACACTGACATCACAGCTCTGTTACACAGGAGGGTTACACACTGACATCACAGCTACATTACACAGGAGGGCTACACACTAACATCACAGCTACATTACTCCGGAGGGCTACACACTGACATCACAGCTACATTACACAGGAGGGCTACACACTAACATCACAGCTACATTACACAGGAGGGCTACACACTGACATCACAGCTACATTACACCGGAGGGCTACACATTGACATCACAGCTACATAACACCGGAGGGCTACACACTGACATCACAGCTACATTACACAGGAGGGCTACACACTGACATCACAGCTACATTATACCAGAGGGCTACAAACTGACATCACAGGTACATTACACCGGAGGGCTACACATTGACATCACAGCTACATTACACCGGAGGGCTACACACTGACATTACAGCTACATTACACAGGAGGGCTACACACTGACATCACAGCTCTGTTACACAGGACGGTTACACACTGACATCACAGCTACATTACACCGGAGGGCTACACACTGACATCACAGCTCTGTTACACAGGAGGGTTACACACTGACATCACAGCTACATTACACAGGAGGGCTACACATTGACATCACAGCTACATTACACCGGAGGGCTACACATTGACATCACAGCTACATTACACAGTAGGGCTACACACTGACATTACAGCTACATTACACAGGAGGGCTACACACTGACATCACAGCTACATTACACCGGAGGGCTACACACTGACATCACAGCTCTGTTACACAGGAGGGTTACACACTGACATCACAGATACATTACACAGGAGGGCTACACATTGACATCACAGCTACATTACACCGGAGGGCTACACATTGACATCACAGCTACATTACACAGGAGGGCTACACACTAACATCACAGCTACATTACTCCGGAGGGCTACACACTGACATCACAGCTCTGTTACACAGGAGGGTTACACACTGACATCACAGCTACATTACACCGGAGGGTTACACACTGACATCACAGCTACATTACACCGGAGGGCTACACACTGACATTACAGCTACATTACACAGGAGGGCTACACACTGACATCACAGCTCTGTTACACAGGACGGTTACACACTGACATCACAGCTACATTACACCGGAGGGCTACACACTGACATCACAGCTCTGTTACACAGGAGGGTTACACACTGACATCACAGCTACATTACACAGGAGGGCTACACATTGACATCACAGCTACATTACACCGGAGGGCTACACATTGACATCACAGCTACATTACACAGTAGGGCTACACACTGACATTACAGCTACATTACACAGGAGGGCTACACACTGACATCACAGCTCTGTTACACAGAAGGGTTACACACTGACATCACAGGTACATTACACCGGAGGGCTACACACTGAAATCACAGCTACATTACACCGGAGGGCTACACATTGACATCACAGCTACATTACACCGGAGGGCTACACACTGACATCACAGCTACATTACACAGGAGGGCTACACACTGACATCACAGCTCTGTTACACAGGAGGGTTACACACTGACATCACAGCTACATTACACCGGAGGGCTACACACTGACATCACAGCTACATTACACCGGAGGGCTACACACTGACATCACAGCTACATTACACAGGAGGGCTACACACTGACATCACAGCTACATTACACCGGAGGGTTACACACTGACATTCACAGCTACATTACACAGGAGGGCTACACACTGACATCACAGCTACATTACACCGGAGGGTTACACACTGACATCACAGCTACATTACACTAGAGAGCTACACACTGACATCACAGCTACATTACACCGGAGGGTTACACACTGACATCACAGCTACATTACACAGGAGGGCTACACACTGACATCACAGCTACATTACACCGGAGGGTTACACACTGATATCACAGCTACATTACACAGGAGGGCTACACACTAACATCACAGCTCTGTTACACAGGAGGGTTACACATTGACACCGCAGCTACATTACACCGGAGGGTTACACACTAACATAACAGCTACATTACACAGGAGGGCTACACAATGACATCACAGCTACATTACACCGGAGGGTTACACACTGACATCACAGCTACATTACACCAGAGGGCTACACAGTGACATCACAGCTACATTACACCGGAGGGCTACACACTGACATTACAGCTACATTACATTGGAGGGCTACACACTGACATCACAGCTACCTTTCATCGGAGGGCTACACACTGACATCACAGCTACATAACATTGGAGGGCTACACACTGACATCACAGCTACATTACACCGGAGGGCTACACATTGACATCACAGCTACATTACACTGGAGGGCTACACACTGACATCACAGCTACATTACACAGGAGGGTTACACAGTGACATCACAGCTACATTACACAGGAGGGCTACACACTGACATCACAGCTACATTACACAGGAGGGCTACACACTGACATCACAGCTACATTACACAGGAGGGTTACACAGTGACATCACAGCTACATTACACAGGAGGGCTACACACTGACACCACCGCTTCATTACACAGGAGGGTTACACAGTGACATCACAGCTCTGTTACACAGGAGGGCTACACGCTGACATCACAGCTACATTACACAGGAGGGTTACACACTGACATCACAGCTACATTACACAGGAGGGCTACACACTGACACCACCGCTACATTACACAGGAGGGATACACACTGACATCACAGCTACATTACACAGGAGGGCTACACATTGACATCACAGCTACATTACACAGGAGGGCTACACACTGACATCACAGCTACATTACACCGGAGGGTTACACACTGACATCACAGCTATATTACACAGTAGGGCTACACACTGACATTACAGCTACATTACACAGGAGGGTTACACACTGACATCACAGCTCTGTTACACAGGAGGGCTACACACTGACATCACAGCTCTGTTACACAGGAGGGCTACACATTGACATCACAGCTACATTACACAGGAGGGCTACACATTGACATCACAGCTACATTACACAGGAGGGCTACACACTGACATCACAGCTCTGTTACACAGGAGGGTTACACATTGACATCACAGCTACATTACACAGGAGGGTTACACATTGACATCACAGCTACATTACACAGGAGGGCTACACATTGACATCACAGCTACATTACACAGGAGGGCTACACACTAACATCACAGCTACATTACACAGGAGGGCTAGACACTGACATCACAGCTACATTACACAGGAGGGCTACACATTGTCATCACAGCTACATTATACCGGAGGGCTACAAACTGACATCACAGGTACATTACACCGGAGGGCTACACATTGACATCACAGGTACATTACACCGGAGGGCTACACACTGACATTACAGCTACATTACACAGGAGGGCTACACACTGACATCACAGCTCTGTTACACAGGATGGTTACACACTGACATCACAGCTACATTACACCGGAGGGCTACACACTGACATCACAGCTCTGTTACACAGGAGGGTTACACACTGACATCACAGCTACATTACACAGGAGGGCTACACACTAACATCACAGCTACATTACTCCGGAGGGCTACACACTGACATCACAGCTACATTACACAGGAGGGCTACACACTAACATCACAGCTACATTACACAGGAGGGCTACACACTGACATCACAGCTACATTACACCGGAGGGCTACACATTGACATCACAGCTACATAACACCGGAGGGCTACACACTGACATCACAGCTACATTACACAGGAGGGCTACACACTGACATCACAGCTACATTATACCAGAGGGCTACAAACTGACATCACAGGTACATTACACCGGAGGGCTACACATTGACATCACAGCTACTATACACCGGAGGGCTACACACTGACATTACAGCTACATTACACAGGAGGGCTACACACTGACATCACAGCTCTGTTACACAGGACGGTTACACACTGACATCACAGCTACATTACACCGGAGGGCTACACACTGACATCACAGCTCTGTTACACAGGAGGGTTACACACTGACATCACAGCTACATTACACAGGAGGGCTACACATTGACATCACAGCTACATTACACCGGAGGGCTACACATTGACATCACAGCTACATTACACAGTAGGGCTACACACTGACATTACAGCTACATTACACAGGAGGGCTACACACTGACATCACAGCTACATTACACCGGAGGGCTACACACTGACATCACAGCTCTGTTACACAGGAGGGTTACACACTGACATCACAGATACATTACACAGGAGGGCTACACATTGACATCACAGCTACATTACACCGGAGGGCTACACATTGACATCACAGCTACATTACACAGGAGGGCTACACACTAACATCACAGCTACATTACTCCGGAGGGCTACACACTGACATCACAGCTCTGTTACACAGGAGGGTTACACACTGACATCACAGCTACATTACACCGGAGGGTTACACACTGACATCACAGCTACATTACACCGGAGGGCTACACACTGACATTACAGCTACATTACACAGGAGGGCTACACACTGACATCACAGCTCTGTTACACAGGACGGTTACACACTGACATCACAGCTACATTACACCGGAGGGCTACACACTGACATCACAGCTCTGTTACACAGGAGGGTTACACACTGACATCACAGCTACATTACACAGGAGGGCTACACATTGACATCACAGCTACATTACACCGGAGGGCTACACATTGACATCACAGCTACATTACACAGTAGGGCTACACACTGACATTACAGCTACATTACACAGGAGGGCTACACACTGACATCACAGCTCTGTTACACAGAAGGGTTACACACTGACATCACAGGTACATTACACCGGAGGGCTACACACTGAAATCACAGCTACATTACACCGGAGGGCTACACATTGACATCACAGCTACATTACACCGGAGGGCTACACACTGACATCACAGCTACATTACACAGGAGGGCTACACACTGACATCACAGCTCTGTTACACAGGAGGGTTACACACTGACATCACAGCTACATTACACCGGAGGGCTACACACTGACATCACAGCTACATTACACCGGAGGGCTACACACTGACATCACAGCTACATTACACAGGAGGGCTACACACTGACATCACAGCTACATTACACCGGAGGGTTACACACTGACATTCACAGCTACATTACACAGGAGGGCTACACACTGACATCACAGCTACATTACACCGGAGGGTTACACACTGACATCACAGCTACATTACACTAGAGAGCTACACACTGACATCACAGCTACATTACACCGGAGGGTTACACACTGACATCACAGCTACATTACACAGGAGGGCTACACACTGACATCACAGCTACATTACACCGGAGGGTTACACACTGATATCACAGCTACATTACACAGGAGGGCTACACACTAACATCACAGCTCTGTTACACAGGAGGGTTACACATTGACACCGCAGCTACATTACACCGGAGGGTTACACACTAACATAACAGCTACATTACACAGGAGGGCTACACAATGACATCACAGCTACATTACACCGGAGGGTTACACACTGACATCACAGCTACATTACACCAGAGGGCTACACAGTGACATCACAGCTACATTACACCGGAGGGCTACACACTGACATTACAGCTACATTACATTGGAGGGCTACACACTGACATCACAGCTACCTTTCATCGGAGGGCTACACACTGACATCACAGCTACATAACATTGGAGGGCTACACACTGACATCACAGCTACATTACACCGGAGGGCTACACATTGACATCACAGCTACATTACACTGGAGGGCTACACACTGACATCACAGCTACATTACACAGGAGGGTTACACAGTGACATCACAGCTACATTACACAGGAGGGCTACACACTGACATCACAGCTACATTACACAGGAGGGCTACACACTGACATCACAGCTACATTACACAGGAGGGTTACACAGTGACATCACAGCTACATTACACAGGAGGGCTACACACTGACACCACCGCTTCATTACACAGGAGGGTTACACAGTGACATCACAGCTCTGTTACACAGGAGGGCTACACGCTGACATCACAGCTACATTACACAGGAGGGTTACACACTGACATCACAGCTACATTACACAGGAGGGCTACACACTGACACCACCGCTACATTACACAGGAGGGATACACACTGACATCACAGCTACATTACACAGGAGGGTTACACAGTGACATCACAGCTACATTACACAGGAGGGTTACACACTGACATCACAGCTACATTACACAGGAGGGTTACACACTGACATCACAGCTACATTACACAGGAGGGCTACACACTAACATCACAGCTCTGCCCTCTTGACCCCAGGTTAAAAGTTGCCAGCCAGCCTCTGGTGGGGAATTGTGGGGATCCCCTGTATTTAAGAAACCAGAACCAGCTCTTGTACCAGTCCTGGTTTTAGAAAATCAGGGGACAAAAAACAGGGGATTCCCAGGATTTCTAAAACTAGCACCAGGCTCAAGGCTAGGCTCTAGTTCCCAAAATACGGTGGACAAAATGAGAAGGGGTCCCCCAGGGTAATGCAACAGCTGGGGGACACTTATTATGTAAGGTCCCCCTGGCCAAAGCATTATACCTCCTGACTGGTCAGCCTGGGGCCCCCTCCAGGATTAACCCTGCCCAGGCTGAAGTTCAGGGCTGTCCTCAGTACGCCAGGGGCAGTGGGCTGATAAATGGTTAATAATAGAAGAAAATATTGTGTGATGTTGTTGAACTACAAGTACCAGTAAGCCTGCACCACAAGTAACAATATGCAGGGCATTAAAGGGCCCGCTGAGTCTTCTAGTTCCAGAACATGACAAATAGTGAAATAAAACACACACACGAACAGTATAACTTTATTACACACTACAATCACTCACGTACAGTATACATTACCAATATATTCCTTCAAAGGCCTGTCCTCTCCTCCAAGAAGAGTCCAAATGGGTACCTGTTGAGGGAAATTATACTCATCACACGCCTCCGGGATAGATAGTTGCCTTCGCCACCTGCCCGTACTCATGTGAGAGAATCCGGAATGTTTGTTGACATTCTCAGCTCCTCTCACATGCCGGGGGTTGGTCCCGCCCACCATCCAATCAGGAGTGGCCTTTGGGAAGTCTCTGCTCCTGATGCAATTTAGTGCGAGTTTAAAACATATCTAAAAATTGCACCCTATTACATTTTACCCTATATTTGGTGTTGGGAGACTTTAAAAAGGTGAGATGTAGGGTAGTGCAAGTTCTTGGTTTTCAAGAAATGGGCAGATGTCCCTGTGATATCTGTGTATACACTTTGTTGTTGTTGTCCCAGCTGGTAGCAGCAGTGTTAAAAAGCATTACTTACTATAACAGTCCCTAAATCCTCTAGGGACCTTAAGCAGCTTCCAGTGATATGCTTAAAGTTTTGTAAACACATTAATTCAGAACAGGCTACTTGGGTCTCAGTTCATTCAGCGCATTCCACCATGAGGTCCGACCACCCTCAACCCTCTAGTAAGACTTCTGGGATCCAATGTTTTACTCTTTGATGTTTTCTTCCAAATCAATCCATTGGCAGGCCCAAGACAGGCTTCTCAAATCATGTTTGGTACATCCTGCTCATGATGATAATATTAGGACTGATGGTTCTTGGGATAATAATATGCAATAACTAACATTTATTTTGGGCATGTTGTCATCATCTGCAAAGCAGAAGCTGTAAGAGGAACTACAGTATAGGAGACTATTCCGAGACTCAGCAAGAATACCACATACTACACAAATGCATGTGGCTGCAGTATTGTATAACTCCCATAGTCATTTACACTCCTGACTTTTATCCTTCTTAGAAGAAACAGGAAGGGATATAACTGCGCTATAATAATTAGAGATGTGCAGACTCGGATTCCGGAGATTCAAGCCCCCATGGACGTCATCATCGCTCGGAGATTCCCGCCTGATTCGGGTCCGTCCGCGTGGTCAGAACGTCATCTCCCGGCACTGGATTTCGCGAGGCTTTAAATAGCGGCTACTGCGCCCGCCATCTTCACTCCAGTCTAGTAGTGGGTTGGGAGAGGGTGTGTTGGTGCTGCTGCTGGGGCTTAAACTTGAGTTTGAGCTTGACCTTGAACACAATATTTTTTATTCGCTGGGGCTGTCTCTCAGTGCTGCTGTGTAGTCTAACTGTGTACTTGTAGTACTACTGTCTCCTCTGTGAGGTCTACCTCTGGTGTGCTGTGCTGTAATTAATTATTTTATTCGCTGGGGCTGTCTCCCTCAGTGCTACTGTGTACTCTGTTCTCCTCTCTGCTTAGGAGAACAGTCTAACTGTGTACCTGTAGTACTACTGTCTCCTCTGTGCTGGGGCCTACCTCTGGTGCTGTGCTGTAATATTATATATTATATTAATTAATTAATTATATTATATATACAGTCCACTGGTGCTTCCTGCACTGAATCTGCCAGTATTATTTAGTTACTCAGTCCACTGTTGCCACTGGCAGTGCTACTGCCTACCTAGTGTACCTACCTAGTACATACTAGGCTGCTATATCTAATTTAATTAAAAAATAATACTTGTGCTGTGTGGGACTGTAAAAAATAATTCCATGCTGCTGGTGCACTGACGTGTGCCACTGAGTGCCACTGCCAAGCAGTACCTAATATAAAATTAATTATTATAAATTCTGCTGGTGCACTGCATAAAGCTAATGGTGGTGTGTAATATAATAACTACCTTTTGTGGTGACCACTGGCAGTGCTACTGCCTGCCTGCCTACCTACCTACTGTAGTAGTTTATTTTCTCTACCTACTAGGCTGCTATATTATTAATAATTAATTTAATTATATATAATCCACTGGTGCTGCCTGCACTGAATACTGTGAATAGAAGTTGCCAGTATTATTTACTCAGTCCACTGTTGCCACTGGCAGTGTTAATGCCTAAGTGTACCTACCTAGTAGTACAACTACATACTAGGCTGCTATATCTAATTTAATAAAAAAATAATACTTGTGCTGTGTGGGACTGTAAAAAATAATTCAATGCTGCTGGTGCACTGAGTGCCACTGCCAAGCAGTACCTAATAATACAATTAATTATTATAAATTCTGTTGGTGCACAATACTAGTATTGCTGACGTATCTACCTGTCTTGTGCCTAGTACTGTCTTATCTACCTGTCTGGTGCCTAGTACTGCCATATCTACCGTCTGGTCTGGGGCTCACTGCCTAATACTGGTGTATCTACCTGTCTGGTCTGGGGCTCACTGCCTAATACTGCCATATCTACCATCTGGTCTGAGGCTCACTGCCTAATACTGCCATATCTACCATCTGGTCTGGGGCTCACTGCCTAATACTGCCGTATCTACCTGTGTGGTCTGGGGCTCACTGCCTAATACTGCCGTATCTACCGTCTGGTCTGGGGCTCACTGCCTAATACTGCTGTGTCTACCTGTCTGGTCTGGGGCTCACTGCCTAATACTGCCGTATCTACCGTCTGGTCAGGGGCTCACTGCCTAATACTGCAGTGTCTACCTGTCTGGTCTGGGGCTCACTGCCTAATACTGCCGTATGTACCGTCTGGTCTGGGCTCACTGCCTAATACTGCCGTGTCTACCTGTCTGGTCTGGGGCTCACTGCCTAATACTGCCGTATCTACCGTCTGGTCTGCGGCTCACTGACTAATACTGCTGTGTCTACCTGTGTGGTCTGGGGCTCACTGCCTAATACTGCCGTATCTACCGTCTGTTTTGGGGCTCACTGCCTAATACTGCCGTATCTACTGTCTGGTATGGGGCTCACTGCCTAATACTGCCATATCTACCTGTCTGGTCTGGGGCCCACTGCCTAGTACTGCCGTATCTACCATCTGGTGCCTAGTACTGCCTAGTACTGCCTTATCTAACAGTCTTGTGCCTAGTACTGCAGTATCTACCGTGTGGTGCCTACTACTGCCTCATCTACCTGTCTGATCTGGTGCCCACTGCTGAGAGTCATTCGTATGAGGGACTTGTCTTTTCAATGCATACAACTGATTGCATTCCACTAATGAGAGTAATTGATTGCTGCACCAATTGCCCACTGCTCCTCGGCTGCACTGTGTAAACAGTGCACAATCAAGCCAGATAGGGGTCTTGTTGGATGTTAAACTGATCGAAACAGTTACACACTTGCAGACAAACTCTGTGCTGCACGAAATGCCCACTACTCCTTGGCTGCACATGGTAAACAGTGCACGATCAAGCCAGATAGGGGTCTTTTTGGGGGCCTAGTTTTTTAAACTGCCATCCTGTCTGCCGCTGCAGGGCCACTCTTACATGAGCCACGTGTTTATGCCGCACACTTGTGTGGCTTAGCATAGTTATCCAGCTACCTCGGTGCAACCTTTTGCCCTAAAAACAATATTGTGAGGTGTGAGGTGTTCAGAATAGACTGGAAATGAGGGGAAATGAATGTTATTGAGGTTAATATAGCGTAGGAGCAAAAAAAAAAAACAAATTCTGCGATTTTAGCAGTTTTTATGCGTTTTTAACAAAAAAATCAGAACCCAAAACCCCAAAAATCCAAACACAAAACACTTAGGAGGTGTTTTGCCAAAACCCATTAGAACCCAAAACCTCAAGGTAATCAGAACCCAAAACCCGAAAAGTGGCCGGTGCACATCCCTAATAATAATAAGTGGTCAGGTGTGACATAAATAATTAAAATTTAATAAGACTGTCAAATATTAAAAGCAAATCATTGTTGTGTAACCAGAGATGCAATGATGGTAAAGATTAATTGTCACCCATGTTAACTTCCAGTCCAAAGACAGCCATATTTAGCGTTCACCAATTTCTGGGGTAATGTTTGCAATATTAGATGAAAAAGTCCGCACCCACTTCTGATGACTGGACCTAGGGCGTATTAACAATGGGCCTGATGGAGCTGTAGCTCCAAGCCCACTCTGAAAATAGGGCTTTCCAACAAGCCTGGCCCTGTGTCGCTAGCCCCCCGGGAACCAAAGATACCACCTGGCAAAGCTAGAACATTTTCAACATAGGATAACATGGGAATCGCTAATTCTGACCCCCACCCGGTTCCACCGGCTGCCAGCATTTAGTTACATAGTAGGTAAGGCTGAAAAAAAGACTTGCGTCCATCTAGTTCAACCTGGCATTCAATCGGATACAGTACCAGGTTGGTCCATATGGGTTCCAGAGACAGTGGCGTAGCTATAATGAGGCAGCCCCCGCAGTGGCTTGGAGGAGACAGCGCTGCGGGGGCGCCAAGATCAGAAGCGGCATTGCTGCTTAAAAAGATGATATTAGTTAGGGACGCGGAGGAAGCCCTCACATCTCTGACTCCTCCCCTTCCCTACACGCCGCCGACGCTGCTCGCTTCTTCATCCCTGGCCTGAGGGACTGAGCAGCAGAACGCAGAACGTGGCAGCCCTATTATTGCCGCGGGCAGCAGTCTGTCGGGTCACTGCGCGCTGGGAACAACCCGCAGCGTCTGAAGCCAGCCGGCACAGTAACCAGCCTGACAACCTCCATCCTGTTCCCCGAGGCCCCAGGTGCCGCACTGCTTTTCCGTACTGCAAAGCTTTCTGCCTGCCCCTCTCCTCCTCTCATGGAGCCAAAAGACAGCCAAGGTGAGTATATTTGTGTGTATGTGTGAGTACACACTGGGGCAAGGAAATTATATGTTAATTTTTTTTTTAGGAAACAAGGTGGTGGGAGGGGGTCTCTGTAACAAAGGTCTCTGTAAAAAAGAAAAAAAAAAACAGTAGTGGGGAGGGGGGGGGGGGCATCCAGAAAAGCCCATTGCCTCATAATAGCCATGTTGCACTAACACCCTACTGGAAAGGTAGCCTCCTGCAGAGCTCTGTCCCTCCGTCACTGTCCTCTACTCGCATCCCCTATGTCTCTTTCTCTGCATCCCTGCCATCTCTGTCCCCACTGCCTTTGTCCCAGCATCCCTTCTGCCTCTGCCCCCACATCCCCTCTGCCTCTCTCCCCACCATTTCAGTCCCTGCACCCCCTCCACCTCTGTCTCCATGCCCCTTCCATCTTTGTATCCACATCCCTGCCATCTATGTCCCCACCACCTCTGTTCCCACATCCCCTCTGCCTATGTCCCTACCATCTCAGTCCCTGAATCCCTTCCGCCTCTGTCCCTGCGTCCCCTCTGTCTCTGTCCCTGCATCCCTGTCACTGTCCTTTCTGCCTCTGTCTCCACATCACCTCTTCCCCCACATCCCCTCCATCTCTCTGTGTCCCCACATCCTCTCTGAGTCCTCGTTTTACCTGAATTTTGGCTCAATCTGTGTGCCATAATGGCAGGTATTCAATGCTGTGGGCGAGCGGCGACAGCGAGCAGAGCTTCCTGCTCGCTGTCACCACTCACCCTGTCAGTATTCAACGCAGCCCCCTCATACGCCAATTTCCCCTCGCTCCATTTTTTGAGCGAGGGGGAATTGGCGTATGTGGCTCCAGAAGCAGCGAGACTCGCGGCTAAATACAGCGAGTTTTCTGCATTAGCCGAGGGTCTCGCTGTTTTGGGGAATTCTGTGGCATTAAGGCATGTGGAATTATGGTGTGTGGCGTAATGTGTAAGGGGCATTATGGGGGGGGCGCCCAAAACTATTTTGGCTTGGGGGAGCAAAATTTATAGTTACGCCACTGTCCAGAGATATTGTGGGTAAACCGATTTTTTCATTTCTGAAATGTAATTTCATGGCTGTTCATGTTGTTTGAGGGCAGATTTCTCTGGATCCAAATGGCCCACTTTCACAAGACCAAAATCATTCAAAGGCAAAAAAAGTTCTTCAATATGATACTGGTCTCATGTAAATGGGTCAGTTGATATAGCTGGTTGGTTAAAGGGTGGGGGGGGGTGAGAGGGGGGTGGTTTTCACTCCCCCCTCACACCAGAAAAGGGACCACATTCCAGGGTAAGACCCTGCAACTGCCAGCCTGGCTGTCAATGGCTGTCACTTCTGCCCGGCGGCGGCTGTCCCCCAGTTACGGCAAGCATGTATTCCCCTTCGGGGAATGTAATCCCACATGGCAACGAGCATGGAACCCCTGGCAATGAGCATGAAACCCCTGGCAATGAGCATGTAGGTAAACAGCACTTATGTAGCATAATTTTTAATAGGCATTATGGTGTTTGGCTTAACATGCAATGGGCATTATGTTGTAAATTTTTAATGTGTGCCTTTGGCGTGCAATACCCCTGTTTATGAAGCATATTTTGAATTTTTGCTCAATCCGTTTTGTACTGTATTGTGTGAATTTTGCCTTAATCTGTGTGGCATAACGTGAATTTTGAATCAAGCCGTGTGCCATAGTGTGAATTTTGGCTTAGTCAGTGTGAATTTTGGCTTATTCCATGTGGCATGGGGCCTTATTCTGCCCGCTACGGTGGGACCGTAAACGGGTGGATCGGGTTTTTTCATCTGCGCTTGCGTAGCTTTCACAATGCGCAGGTGCGTCGACCTCACACCGCTCATGGACTGGTCTCTCCGTGCGAAAAAACCTGTCCGCAAGAGTATGGACATTGTGGGCGGCATGGGGGTGTTTTTAGGGGAGCGGCCGGAATAATGAGGGAAACTGGGCGTAAACATGGGCGTACACGGGGTGTGCACCAAAAATGTAGGGTGCTACAACCGCTTGATTGGCGAACGCACCGTGCATTTTGGGCCAAAAACAGGCAGATGCCAAAGATAGCTCCAGACCCCCCCTAGAGATACCATATGAGAGCGGACGCCTGGGTCTGCTAATTAACGCTGATTACTACTCAAACACATACACCTGAATGTAATAAGCAATGCTGCAGCCTAGTAAGTGAAAACCATTATTTCACTACCTGCAAGCCACACACAGCACTCAAACACATTGGAAGCTTATCTTTCTACACTTCTCTACATGTAAAGGTTGGTTTAATTTTAGGTAACCTTCATTCTAAGACCTGCTTATATATGGCAAGGTAGTTAGTTTATAACCATCTACACCCATTCAGTAAGTGTTTTTATATACTTTAAAAAGCAGGACACTCAATTTACAGAAGTCGACATGTGTCAGCTTTTTCACTGTAACACAAACATACCAGTTTTTTATTAGGAAAAATACACATAAACCACATCTAAGAGCAACAAGGATGTTTTTGGATTCAATTTGTACTTGCAATGTGGCGTACGCTCAGATATACGCAAGAAATGGACGATACCCGTCCGTATACGGTGGCGTACGTTCTGTTGTATGCCAGTTATCGGTGGCTAAGAGGAGATCCGTCCGTGTACGGTGTTGTACGCTCAAGTGTACACCACTCCCCTTTGTCGGTGTTTGTGACCGTCCGTGTGCGGATGTTTTGTGGGCGGACTTACGCTCACCGTCCGCGTACGGGAAACGTACAGTGAAACGGACCGTACGTACGTTGCACCGACCTAACCAGAATAAGGCCCATGATGTGTAAGAGGCAAGTACAGTATAAGGGGGTTACTATTATGTTACATGATTTGTATAAGTTGTGGTAAACTTAGGTGACCAGATAAAAGGTACTGAAATGTTTTCTACCAAGTTTTGGCTTTCAGTATTTTTTTATGATTGGAATGTCACCTCACCCCGCAAGTACAGATGTAGCACCGCTCGTCAGACAACCCCCACTAGCGATCAGCGGTACATCTGACTGGGATGCGTGAGTGTCCCACACGCACGCGCGTCCCAGTTTCCCGCCGGCGGGAGAATGGGAACCCTGCCCATCGCCTCTTCAGAGAGATGGGCAGGGTTAGGGGGGGGAGCGGGGAGGTGGGGGAATGCGTCGGGGACTGGCAGTGAGGCGGCGGGAACCAGGGGGGGAGCCCTGTTGTAAGGATAGGCACGCGCGTCTCGTGCACATACATCCCCTTCCGGTGGCTGGCATGTCAATCCACCTCCAGCCCCTGCAAAGATGTATCTTAGGACATCGGCGTCCTGCGGGTGCACCTTTGGAGGGCACCCGGCAATTTATCTCCCTGCATCCTGTGAGTGTTAGAAATTGTAATATATATATATATATATATAAATAACCCATAGGTAACCCAGACTTGGGACACCTGAATGCCGGAGAAGATATGGGCCCTTATTCTGATCGGTGCGTACTTTCCCGAATTCTTTCGGGTCGTGTTTTTTAGCCGTCTGCGCATGCGTGGGGAACGCCATGCGCATGTGCCACGCATGGTCTCCGTACTTTTTCTCACTAATACCGTACAGAAATGTGCACCGCAATCACTCGGGCAATATGGGCGTGTTATGGGCGTCATGCGGAATGACACAGGGGCGTAGTTTCAAAGTGGGCTAAACTGGGCGGAAACATGGGCGGACACGGGGGAGTACACATATTTTGGTAGGCGTGCATTCGGACAGCACGCCGAATGCACGCGAACAAAAAGGGAAGAAATGTGCGGTGTCCAAAAGGCTAGTATTGCTTAGCGGACACCACTCGGTCATGCGCTAGGCAATCGGAACGCCTAATCAGGACGGACGCACCTCAACCAATGTCAGCTGAACACAATACAATCACCTACTTTACTCATTACTTGTTAATTACACGCTTGTCACTGCTTCAATTGGAACCATTGCAGCTTAAATGGACCATTACTAAACACACACATATATGCTGCATTTTTCACACACTTTTACACTGCAAATAATGAACACAACTTAATATTAATAATACTAATACACATGTCACTTCTGCATGTATCAATTAATACAGACATTTGGGGGGCCAAAATAACATTTATTAAAGAAACTTAGAAAATAATTTCGAAACCATCACAAAATAAATGGTACCATAACAGGACTAAAAGTAAATAATATATAATAAATAGCCACAGCAGAATCATTAGGAACACATCAGGTAGCTTCACAACAAAAGTAGAGCACCAACACTTCAAGTACAGCACACAGTAATGCTAGGCCAAACAGGGCAACAGGGGAACCAAACATGACATTTGAACCGCGGGCAAATGTGGTGACCCTCGGCACGGAATTTGACACAGGATGCTGACACACACAGCTCAATGGAAGATTTGGGAAGACATAACGGTGGAGATTAATGGGGACACAAGTTCATTTGCGGGCACGTTTGCCCCTGGCAGGCTCCTTGCCACGTGCAGCAGCTCTTCGGCCTCGCCCACGGCCACAGTCAGATGGTGGGTCACGTGGAGCACATGCTGGGGAGGGGGTGGATCTTCTTCCCCCTCTGGCAGCAGGGAGTGATGATGTTGGTAATGCACCAGAAACGGGTGACATTAGGACCCTATTGGTGGTAACTAGCTCCACCATAAGTTCATTATGGCGGAGGAGGAGTTCATTTTGCCGCAGGGCTTGATCAGCCAGCACCTGCAGGCTAGCAGCAATAGATTGCTGGCTGGCACTCATAGCCTGCAGGCTCGCAGCAATACTCTGCTGGCTGGTGGTCAAACCCTGCAGCACCTCCTCGGCCCTACGCACCCGCTCTGATGCAGAGTCTCCCTGCTGCACAATACTTTCAAGCACATGCCCCCACGTGGCCAATTCAGCCGCGGACATTGCCGGCTGCTGCTGCACGGGCCTGCTACTGGGGCCAGGTGGCACAGACTCCACAACCTCCTCAAGAGATTGTTGACCAAGCGGTGGGGATGCTGTTGAACGAGAAAATACCAATTACCACACATTCCATGCAAAATTCAAAACATCTACTTATGGCCTGGCAAATAATTACCTTCAAGCGTAGAAGACATCACTTCCGCTGGGGACTCGCTGTCTATGGTGCTCACCCCCCGGACCTCCTCCACTGCAATGCAGCACTGTGCCATCTCTTCCAGGGGGGTGAGCTTCAGCTTTGATGGCATGGGGCCAGCCCCAGAGGTGTGGCTGTGTTCCCACCGCTGAGTCAATTTCTTCTTGAGGTTGCCTTTGAAGTCGTGCCACCTGCAATCAAAGTGTACATATTAATACATGTCACTCCTCATGTTTGCTGTAGCACCCATTGCAATCTGAAACATAATACAACATGTGCCTACTGACACCAAACTTACATTATATTCATTTTGCAAAACAACCCTTAGAAGATACAACCACAGTCACCCTACAATAACTATCAATTCAATGTCATGGCAAACATGTCTGTGCCTCCAAGCAACATGACCACCCATTGACCAACTCCATCTAATATTGAATGTAAACATTACTGGACTTGTACTGCTCAAATGTAACACAGATGTACTTGCCTCTTCTTAACGTGCTCCGCCTCACGAACTTGTGGAGCCACCGCATTAATCTCCGCCGTTATCTCCTCCCAGATCTTCCATCGCCTTGTGTGTGTCAACTTTACCAGTGGGCACTCTATCAAATCATGTGCCCGGGTCACCAGGATGTCAAGCTCCTGCGGTTCATATGCCATGTTTCTTGTGGTTGGTTCCTCTGTTGCCCGACTGCGGCCACGGGCACAACCACTGGCACCGCCACTGCCACTGGCACTGCCACGGCCACGGCCACGGCCACCGGTTGCTGTACTTGAAGTGCTGGCCTGGCTACTCTGTTGGGAAGCCACCTGCTGTGTTCCCAATGATTCTGCTGATGCTGAGGATGGGCCAGCTGCTGATTGGCCTGATGTTGATGGCCCATCTGGCTGTTCTGGGTTGAGGGGGACATAGGTGGTGTTGGACTCCATGCGGGACAAGAGGTTCTGCACCACCTGTTCTTCCTCTTACTCTGAGCCAGCCTTGTTTGCAACAACTGTTTGCCTTTCTAGGACAACTTTAAATACTATTTCTGTAATTGGCGTTAATCAGCTGCAACCTGCGTTCCGTACGGCCGCGTTCCGTACGGCAGCGTCAACCGTGCGGCGCATACGGCACGCCCCTTGGTGTGGATAAATATTTCTCAAAAACCTGGCAAACTCAGTAAGTCTGATTTAGTAGCTAAATGCAGATTTGAACACCAATGACCAAATAAAACTGAGGTCACACATGAAATGTATATTTGAATGTACATCTGTACTGTGCACTTGTTTGGTATGTAGTACAACTGACACTACCCATTCCATATGTAAATCCAGTCCACCACTTAGCCAAAAGTAATCAGTGCTAGCATCCAAATCACATGTGAAAGCACTCCAAATTCTGGCTGGATGCTAGCTACTTTTCATTCCACCTCTGTAGTATGGGCCAGTAGAAGGTAAGTGTACACATGGCAGCATGGCCTAATTTTGGGAAAAGGTCTGCCACTATTTGCTATGTTTCTGCTGCATAGCTTTCATTATAAAATAGCTGTTTAGTACCTTGTTGAGTTAGGTGTAAGTGTCTAGTGATGCAGACTATTTCACCTGTTGCTTATACCCATGTTTGGTGAATGTTATAGATTATATATAATGTGTTTCCATCTTAGTTTACACTGTCTGTTTAGGATGGGTGTGCGATGCAATGGGTTAGCCGTCTGTTCGGGCGCATACACGCTGTTAGTGTAAAAATGAACAATAAAGTTAATACCAAATATCACTCTGATCAACCAATGACAGCACATGATTGTTTGATTTGTGCCATTGCTAAGATGGCGGCCTATGGCAGAGCAGCCCCTTTTTCCCCTGCAGAATTAAGGACACTGGTCGCCATTATGGAGACCAGGCTGGGCCGTGCAGGGCCATTCATTACCAACCGGCAGAAACGTAATGCCTATGCGGTGGCCCGCCGGCGCATATACGCCCGTACGCAGGTGCGGCAGACCATCGCACAGCTGGAGCGGCGGTGGTCCGACTTGAGACGACGCCAGCCGGATTTGCTCCAGCAAATCAGGGCCAGCATAGCGAGATGTGAGTGTTTATACATTAAATGGCCATTTGTACATGATTGCTTACATGACCTTATTTAAGGCAATAAGGCCACCAGCCTGATCATGAGTGAAACATGGCATACACTATATGTGTGCTACTTCCTGTTTGACACCCTGTAATGGTGATAAAATATGTCATTGAGTAGGATTAATGTTTGTGATGCTTACAATGGCCCAAATGTCACAGCATACCTGCCATGTTACAGGCTGTGTTTTGTAAAGGCCACTAAAGAGCTGTTTGCCTGTACAATTATCTGTACTTATAACCTTTGCATGTATAGCTTGATAAGGCTTAATACAAATGACCCCTAATCAGCACTTTTTTGTTTTTCCCCAAACACAGCACGGGATCGAGCAAGACAGGCCCGGGAGGAGCCAGAGGTGGGCCAGGAGGAGCTTGCCCAACCAAGGGCCCAGGAGGTGCCTCAGGAGGAAGGGATGGCGGAGGAGGTGGCACAGGAAGTGGAGGAGGAGGAGGAGGGGTGGGCTGTGGAGGCGCTGCCACCAGAGGAGGACGTGCCACCAGAGGAGGAGGTACCAGCAGTGGAGGCCCCTCATGAAGAGGAAGAGGAGGAGTTTGAGGCCTGTGAGGTTGTCCAGGCGGCAGAAATTGGTATGTATACATAAGGATTAATTTTTCCTTTTGTCATCTACTATTTGTTATGTAGCACTGGTGATTCAATTGTGTTTTTCAATACTATAAAGTGATAAAACAAACTGGGTAGCAACAGACACACTTAGGGGTTAGATAGGGTGGGCAAACCATCCCTTTCATCCAGGACACATATTAATGACACAGGTTGTGGGGATGGCTTTCAGGTCGATTTTAAGTGTCAATGAACCAGAGTAGTTAATCTGTATCCTGGAAGAAAGTGATGACGTGCTCATGTAAGGGTTACATGTCCCTGCTGCAAGCGTACAATCTGTAGGCTCATATAGGTGAGTATAGTTTACAGGTGCTTAATTTGACCAAACTAGATTCAGTATGGCATAAATGGAGTATGGACAGGCGTGGCTTAGACTGGAGTAACAAGTGGTCAGTGCCCCTGGGCCCTCCTCTAGCTAACCACCCCCTGCGGTCTGCATGTATGTTTGCCACCATAATTGTTTGATGATTTGATCTTAGTAATGATTTTGTGCATGGGAGTGGGTTAGTGCTGCAGCTTCACCTAACTGGCATTATGACAATGATTTCTGGAGCAGACCATCAGCAGGCAAGCCATGCTTGATTGCACCAATGTACTGTGCATTCCTGAGAGTTGTGTAACTCCCCTGCCAGGCTCCATCATATAACAGACACTGAACTTTGTTTGCAGAATTGTGATTGGTGCAGCGCGTGACATGCTTCTCAGAGCTTAGTCATGGGTGGGTTTGGATTGAGAAGGAGCAGTATGACTGTGAGGTGTTCTACAGAGTAAAGGGTATAGGGCAAAAATCTGGCTTTCCATGTAGTATGTATGCATGTATGTATAGGTGTATGTGTCATATATATAGTTATATATGTGTCTATATATATAGATATATATATATATATCTATATATATACATATACACACACACCTGTCACGGTGCATGTTTAAAATGTAGGTATGACTATGTTAAATGTATGCATGAATATCATTATTTATTTTTCTATTTGTATTTCCTCCACAGATGAGCCTGCCCAAGCAGAGGAGGGTCGCCGTGGGGCCCTCCTAAGAATTAGAGCCCACATGCGGCACATTTTGGACGAAATGGACCGGCTCATTGATGAGGAAAATTAATTTCTTACACATTTATTTTTTCGTGTTTATTATAATAAATAGTTATTTAAAGTTCAAAGTTGTCAGTGTTTTTTTCTAACATGCAAAAGTATATGTGTAACTTGTTTAAAATCTTTTAAATAAGCAAAATGTAAATAGTGTATATAGATGTATGTTAGGGTCATATGCTGTAAGGGTTAATGTGTGTCATGAATGTAGTAGGAATGTGGGTCAGTATAGATGAGCATTTAATTGATTGAAATTGATAACAATCCCTTTTTCATGAGGTTGCCTAATTGCCTAAGTGGGTCATGTGATCGCTGTGTGTACTCAGTAAAAAAGTGTGGGATTGAGCGTAAATACTCCGCATCGGGGCGTACGGACAGCTTCCCGTACGTTCTGACGCGGTAAGACCGTGCTTGTGCGGGAAGACCGTGCAGAATCTGTACGTTTCCACCGCACACGCACGGTTTGTATGTCGTCCGTACACACGCCCTGTTCTTAAAGAGTGAGTCCATCCGAATGCGGAGGACACGTGGGCGTTTCTACGGACGTTGGCTGTACGCCACCGCACAGCGTGGCGTGCGGACCGCACCGTAAGAATTCGGGAAAGTACGCACCGATCAGAATAAGGGCCCTTGTGTGGGTGTATATATATATATATATATATATATATATACTAGCTGACCCGCCCAGCGTTGCCCGGGAAAACCTTTGGGTTTCTTTATTTCCAAAATTGCTGAAAAATGTCATCTTACAGTATGCTGTGCCAAAGACCTAAGATTGTAATTTGTTATAGATTCCACCATAATGTTAGAATGTGTTTGCACTGATACTCAATGATGGCAATGAAATCAGGTGTGGTGTTGTTGTTTGAAACACAACGCTCCTGAGTTGATAACTTGTATGTGTTGATGAATTCCACATCCACTCCTGAGATTTAGCACCTACTGTATGACATATCCTCCAACATCTGAGGGTCAGAAATCGGTACAAAATCAGAAAGGGACGTGGCCACACCTCCATTTCTATACTTTCAATGCTACAGTTTCTAGGGTGTGTAATTACAGGCACTGAGTGCGTGGGGACCGGGGTGGGCATTACTTACCGCACCATAATTAATAAAAAATTCACTGCTCCCTGCCACTGCCACTCCCCTCACCGAACCTGCCTGCAGCAGTCTCTGAGGTCTGGGGATCTGTAAAGCACATGCACCGAACTCTACCAAACAGTGGGGCAGCCCCTGAGTGTGGGAGCAGGTCGGCGGGCCTGGCCACATGATGTCATGACGCGACGCACACTATCCGCACCACTGTAATGCACCACTGGGAATGGGTGCAATGGGCCAAATACTTCCCTACACCCGCCGGGCCAATCCACTGATCCAGCCATCACAATCATCAATGGGTGCATTGATAAGGTTTGGAGTGTAAGAAGTTGAATTGCCATGTTACAAAGTGTATAATTTACTCAATTAATCGTGAAAAAAAATGTAAGTGTACATAGAAGTACAATCAAGAAATGAATGTAGGATTAAATAATAAGTTCTGATTCAAACTGATAATTGTTTGGATGGGGTGGGTTGTGCAACAAATCTATAGGTGGGGGTATGGATATTGTGGGCATAATTGGTGTTTGTTACACCTACAGGGGGCCCTCAATTGATGGGATTTTCACTACAGTGTCACAGTCACAGTGGGGCAGATGTATTAAGCCTGGCGAAGAGATAAACTGGAGATAAAGTGGAAGGAGATAACGCACCAGCCAATCAACTTTCAACTGTCATATTTCAAACACTGCTGATTGGGTGGTGCATTATCTCCTTCCACTTTTTCTCCAGTTTATCTCTTCGCCAGGCTTAATACAGTACATCTGCCCCAGTGTCACCATAGGGGGATTTCCAATTGAGGTCCAGGTGGTCTTTTAGGGACCCTTTACAATCTTGTAGGTCTCTTCTCCTTGAGCTTACGGTCTCCCTTAATGATAGTCAATCACTGAGGGAGACCGTAGGCTCCAGGAGAAGAGACCAACGGGATTGTAAAGGGGTCCCTAAAAGACCCCCTGAACCCCAATTGGAAATCCCCCTACGGTGACACTGTAGTGAACATTTCTCATCAACTGGGGACCCCCTGTAGGTGTACCAAACACCAATTATGCCCACAATATCCATACCCCCTCCACCTATAGATTTGTTTCGCAACCCACCGCCATCCAAACAATTATCAGTTTGAATCAGAATTTATTTTTTAATCCTACTTTCATTTCTTGATTGTACTTCTATGTACACATATTTTTTTCACGATTCATTGAGTAAATTGTACACGTGACAAATCTTCATCTCAGTCTTATTCTTCAACTTCTTACACTCATAACATTCAAACAAATGCATGCAGCGCTCATGCCCATCGACCAAACATTATCTATGAACAAAAAGAGTCTGGGAAACCCTTAAGGCAGAGCAGTGCCTGATATCCAACTGACTAACAGGGTGAGTGCAGCGTACCCACTTTGTATTGATCAATGGGTGCATTGGCCAGGACAAAGATTTCTCAGTGCAACTGGAGGACTGGAGAGACGGATATGGGGAACAAAGTAGAAATGGTACATTAGGTACAGTTTTTGTTTGCCGGTACAGACTGTTAAATAAACTGCAAATTATTTTTTATGTGTTCTGTGTGTTTGTGTGTGTTGTACTGGATGTGGTTGTGTGTGTTGTATTGTATGTATCTGTCCAATGCGTAAGTGCGTGAGGTGTGCTACGTATATACAGTATGTGTGTGTTGTGTCTTTGTGTATCTTTGCAATGTTTAAGTGTGTGTTCTGTGTGTGTGTTGTACTGTTTTTTGGGTGTATGTGGTGAATGTGGGTGTGTGTTGTGCTGTTAGAGGTATGTTATGTGTGTGTGTGTTGTGTGTATCTGCCCTATGTGTAAGTGCGTAAGGTGTGCTACTGTATGTATAAATCTGTGTGTGTGTGTGTGTGTGTGTGTAGTGTGCTGTGTGTATCTGTGCAATGTTTAAGTGGGTGTGTTCTGTGTATTGTACTGTTTTTGGGTGTGCGTTGTAGTGAATGTGGGTGTGTGTTGTACTGTGAGTGTTGTGTGTATCTGCCGAATTTGTAAGTTTGTGAGGTGTGCTACGTATATATGTGTGTGTAGTGTGCTGTGCGTATCCTGGCAATGTTTAAGTGTGTGTGTTCTGTGTGTTTGTTGTACTGTTTTTGGGGTGTGTGTTGTAGTGAGTATGGATTTGCATTGTACTGCATGTGGTGTGTGTGTGTATCTGTCCAATGTGTAGGTGTGTGAGGTGCTCTACGTATAAATGTGTGTGATGTGTGCTATGTGTGTGTATGTGGTATACTGTGTGTGTGCGTGTACAATGTGTACGTGTGTGTGTGTGTGTGTGTGTGTGTGTGTTATGTGTGGTCTATGTATATCCTCAATTATTTCCTAATTGTTTAAAGCCTTAACCATAATGTTAGAATGTGTCATTCATACTCACTGACAGCAATTAAATCAGGTGTGGAGTTGTTCCTTCGCAACAGTTTCCCAGATCGTCGATCTTTTCCCCAGATCATCAATGAAGGAAAATTAAAACTTGGTGTTTTTTAAATTTCTAAGTGAAATTTCCCAAAAACGGCTTCGAGGTGCACACCACCGGGTCCAGAGGTATCTTGTTGCCGAATTTGGTGTCTCTGAGTGCCACGGTGTGTCCGCAATGCGACGGACACGCACACACGCACACAGACTCTTCAACTTATTATATAGATATATATATATATATATATATATATATATATATATATATATATATGTGACTTGAAAACAGTTAATAAACTGAAACCTCATCAGATGGAGTATTCCTCTTCTTTATTCGACCTGTTTTGTTAGTCCAAATGCCATATATATATATATATATATATCATGTCTTGATAAAGAGTCTAAGAACTCGAAACGTTGACAGTACCCACCGTTGTGGTGTCTTTCATTTATTGGACCAGTTGTCATTGAAAGAGTGCCTGTGCATGCTGTTCCTATATATATATATATATATATATATATATATATATATATATATATATATATATATATATGGCATATTATATATATGAAAAAGAATTTATCGGAGAGCGCTGGACTTAAATGAGACACCAATCACATTTCAATTGACAATTCTTTGTCCCCTTCCCGAATAAAACGTGGAATCCGTTCAAGATAAAAGTTCTTTATTGAAACCCAACGCGTTTCTTCAGGGGTATGACAAAAAATTAATTTATTAGGCCTGTGCGGCAACTAATATTTCATTCAGGACAATGGTAAAATCAGTAAGGCAATAAGTTATGGGGAAGCCAGTCTGGCTAAGTGAATTGGATATTTTCTGTAAAGATGAAGTCCTTGAGTGTAGGGCTCACAGGACCCCTAAAATGTTGAATTTTGGGGGAAGCCAATTTGGCTAAGTGTGCTGGATAACTTCAGTAAGAATCAGATCCTAGAAAATAGGGCTCGTATGGCCGATAAAGTAATGGGTTTGGGGAAGGCCAGGCCGGCCTGTTGTGTTAGGAATTCCCGTACGGATGAGATCCTCAAATACAGGACTTTATAGATCCTGTGAGAAAAAGGTGGAATCCAGAGAGAGTATCGCCTCTCAAATAGTCACCACAGTGTAGCAAAATTCCAAGCTCCTTCACTGGCTGATAATCATACTACCCTGAGGCGCTGAAAGTGTTGATTACTCCTAAAGGTTTTGGAGACACACTGCCAGTTGAGTCTGGGAAAGGATCTTCTCCTGACATGCTGTTTGTGGCTTGGAATTGACGTTAGAACACGCTACACATGGTGGTTGGATACCACCCTTTACGGTACACCTTCACAATTTGGGGTGCTACTAAATTGGTGGAAGTGTAACATTGAATACATTAATTACTACACTAGGAGGCAGCTTCTATTTCCCCTATTTTCTGTGCCAGGCCCTTGCATATTCCAACCTCTTTGCCATTTTTCACCCTATACTAAACCCTTTGCATTTTTCCTATGCCAGCCCCCTGCCTTTTCCAGGCACCTTCAGCCCCATTTAGACTGGCACTGACTGGACCTTTAAGGAGGTGGCGTTCCTCCAAAAGATGTCCCATGCTAATAGAGTCACACAGGCTGTCCAGGACATTAAATCTCAGTTCAAGCAACTGTCTAAAAGAGTCACTGGTAATGAAACGCTTGTGGGTGACATATTTCAGGACGTCACTACTCTGAAGGATCGGTCTGCATCTATGCAGAAAGCACAGTATCAGATGCAGTCTAAGTTGGACGATCTTGAAAATCGTTCATGTAGAAATAACCTTAGGGCGGTGGGCCTACCTGAGTCACTGAAGGAACCTCCCCTTTTTACTTTTAAGGAGCCGGAAGCGAGGAGGTCAGGGATCACCATGAGATGGATCCAGTGGGTGAGAGAGGAAAGAGAGCCGGCGGTGAACACGAGCCCCACAGCACCGTTCAGAGCAGGGGTGCAGGAGCAGATGCCGGGCACGGCAAGGGAGCATGTCGCGGGCGGCTGTGGGAGGACCATGACGTCACGGCCGCGCCAGAGCCCTAGACACCAGTGGAGGGGACATCAGAGTGGGCGGCCGAAGTGGCTGACGGAGCCGGTGGCAGGGTCCGTGTCAGCAGCTGGACTGGGGCACCTGACGGCCTCACCAAATGCAGCAATAACAGCAGAGGCTCAGGCTCAGCATATCTGCAGTACTCCGGCTGGAATAACCCCAGTTGAGCAGTGACTTCCCCATCCCGAGTACCCCAACAGAACAGTGAGTATGGCCCTGGTGGCCAAGCATGTGTAACTTGTCACCGGAAACCAGGGGGATCTATTGGAGTTCCGCAGCTGAAGGGCCATTTATAGTGGGATAGTCGCCCCCTTCTTCTAAAGTGGGAAACCAGTGTCCAGGAGTGATGCCTTTATACAGAGGAGACCCTCCTGCCTAAACTTCAGATACTGTCATTGATTCCAGGACAGACTAAGATTGTTCGGCCCCACCGGCCCAGAAGAAGGGGACCCTCAAGGCAACTCTTCACACTCAGTAGTACCCAGGATATTGATCCGTAGTAAGGCCTGACATCACGGGGCCCAGGCTATTGATCTGTAGGAAGGCCTGACATCACGGGGCCCAGACTATTGATCCGTAGGAAGGCTGGGTTACCCCTTAGGTATGCTATACTGGGGAAATGTACATTAATTTCTGTATACAGGCCGAGCCCTAGGCTGGTGGCCAGAGCATTAGTCGGGTACCGGTACCATCGGTTCACATAGTGCAGGTATAACATACCTGTTTAGGAAGAGTAAGTTAGTTATTCACCTGGAGACGTCCAGAGTAACCCTGATGTTGTTTGACTGTGTAAGTTCTGTCCAATCTTTGTGAAAAGTCTTATTCATGCCAAAGTGTGCTAATTAGGGCATAGTTGTCATGTAAATGTCAGTACGTTGAAGTGCTACTATTGATTACAGTGATTTGCACGACTTGTCTCGTGGGAGCAGCATATGGTAGGCTAAGAGTGTGAATTCAGTGTATGCTGATTAGTAAGTAATAAATCTATATTTGTTCTTTAAATTTCATCCGACTGCCGGATAAAGATCTGAACCTGACCGTGCACATCACATTTGCACCAGCAGTTGAACCCCTAGCAATAACCCTACGTGCTTAACTGGATTTTAAGGGAATACTGGTAAATACATCTGAGGTTAAGCTTAGTTTATTCTCTGATGACATACTTCTGTTTATTGTTTAGATAAATAATGGGGATAGAAGATCACTTGGGGGTTCTGGTCAAGGAGAACAGAGTAAGAGACAAAACAGTGAAACAGAATGAGATAAAAATAAGAAAATAAATAATAAAAATAAATAAAAAGAAATATAAAAATAAAAATAATAATAATAATAATAAAAAAAAAAAAGCGCAACAATATGTTTATGCTATTTTAAGATATATTGGGGAGGTCCGGTGGAAGCTGGCTAGTTGTCCCTAACTTCTACCTGAGTTGCTGTCTGCTTGCTGTATGATGATCAGCAGCTCCGACTTGTACTCGCGGCTTCAGGTGACGTCACCGCAAACTCCGGCTTTTGCTTCGTGGCTTAGCGGCTTAGCGGACACAAGCGTCTTGCTTCACAGGACCATCTCCTTCCACCAATGCGTTTCACATCCATTAGATGCGTTTTCAAGGAAGCTGCCCTGATACATACCCATTCAAATTGATACCTAAAGAGATCAAAAGAGTCCATATTGTTCAGAGACACTTACAGGTCTTGGAAAAGGATAAATAAAACGTTGCACAGAAAATTTACTTGCTTCCCATTTACTACTTTGTGGGGTAACCCCCAATTTGTCCCGTGTCTTGAAAACGTGGAGTTCCGTGGTTGGAGGAACAAGGGTATTTCTAATATATGCAACGTATTTGACCCTGGAGGCATGATAATGCCTTATTCAAAACTGGTGGAGAAGTTTTGATTTACCTAACCACCAGTTCTACATGTACCTCCAATCCAGGCATTTTGCACAGTCTCAACTACCCCCTATGGAAAAGGACACTGAGACAGACCCAATAGTGGCTTTGTTGAGGCCTGAATGTATTCTGAGCTATCGAATAAGATATCTCTACTCCGCTCTTATTGCTCCTAGGTAACAATACCAACACCAGCAGCTCCATTCTAAATGGTTACTGAATATTCCTGATCTTCCCTCACTGCCTGGCTTGTTTAACAAACTCCCATTTACAATGAAATATTTACAGTCTGCTGACTTGCAAGAGACCCATATTAAGTTTTTCAATAGAGCATATGTTGCACCAGTGCAGAGGGCACATTTTGTCCTCAGTGACTCTGGATGCTGCTACAAGTGCCAGAACTTTAATGCCTCATACTACCATAACTTCTGGGAGTGCAGGAGAATCAGGTTCTTTTGGGACAAACTAATCAACTATATTAATAATATCTATGCTCTTAAACTCCGAAAGCATCTGGCGGCCTGTCTATTCCTATATTTTCAAGTATGGGACCTTGGCCCTAAGATGTAACAGATCATACCGGTTCTGACGATTATACTAACGGTGGCCAAAATACTGATTGTTACCCACTGGATCCTTCTATTATGGAACTTCAAAAAGCAATTCTGGCCACACTGTTCGTGAAAAACAGGCATTGATGTCAGACTTGGAAAAGGGTGCCCCCCCCCCCTGCTTTTATAAAAAGTGGGAACTTTATATACAAAGCCCGGACCAGCGGATCCAGTCACGTATACAACATTTTTGGTACTTGTGTATTTTGGCGGCGCCCGATTTCAGCATCGTTCGATGAACGCATCGCATCGCATGCCATGTACCCGATGGCATGCGATGCGATTCGATTTTGACCCCCTATGCGATGAAAAATCGTATAAGCACCCTAAAGGGTGCTTTTGAGCACCCTAATGGGTGCTTACAATGTTAAATGCACCCCCACGCCACCCCCCCACTATAAATGCGACCCCGAAGCGTGGCGAGCGCAGCGAGCCCGCGAGGGGCGTCGGTACGCGTCCTACGACCTTTTCATTCCCCCACTATCCACGTCGGCGTGGAGTTGAGAATAGAAAGTGTGGCGAGAGCAGCGAGCCACCGAGCCCGAAGCGTGGCGGCGGTACGCGTCCTATGACCTTTTCATACCCCCACTATCCACGTCGGCGTGGAGTTGAGAATAGAAAGTGTGGCGAGCGCAGCGAGCCACCGAGCCCGAAGCGTGGCAAGCGCAGCGAGCCCCTCGAGAGGACGCGGATACCTTCACAGGTATCCGCGTCCCCCGGAGGGCTTCACAGGTGTCCGCGTCCCCTCGCGTGGCTCGCCACGCGGACACCTGTGAAGCCCGCCAGGGGACGCGGATACCTGTGAAGGTATCCGCGTCCGCTCGCCACACTTCGGGCTCGGTGGCTCGCTGCGCTCGCCACACTTTCTATTCTCAACTCCACGCCGACGTGGATAGTGTGGGTATGAAAAGGTCGTAGGACGCGTACCGCCGCCCCTCGCGGGCTCGCTGCGCTCACCACGCTTCGGGTTCACGTTTATAGTGGGGGGGGTGGCGTGGGGGTGCATTTAACATTGTAAGCACCCATTAGGGTGCTTAACATTGTATAAGCACCCATTAGGGTGCTTATACAATGTTTAATCGCATCGTATGGCATTGTATGCCATGTACAATGGCATACAATTTAAAAAATTGTATGCCATCGCACACTATGGCATGAAATCGCGTTGCATCGTATACCATCGCATGCGTTATGGTATGCAATGCGATGGGCGCCGCCAAAATACACAAGTACCACATTTTTTTTAGTCTACTACCTGGTACCTTTTTAGACAGATCTCCACCTAGTGCTATTCGATATTTTAATCGTTATAGTATGGTTCATAGGGGGCAGATTTATTAAGCTTGGAGAAGATATAAACTAGAGATAAAGCAGAGAAAAGGTAAAAGGAGAGAAAGCACCAGCCAATCAACTCCCAACTGTCTTTTTCAAACACAGCTGATTGGCTGTGCTTTATCTCCTTTTACCTTTTTTCCGCTTTATCTCCAGTTTATCTCTTCTCCAAGCTTAATAAATCTGCCCCTTAGTCCTAAATATGCTCCTCGGGTTTTGGATCTAAATGACCCCAGATGAGAAATGAGAAAAGATGTGATTTTACTGTTACAAGCTCTACTCTTCTATGGTTCTGTTTTTGTTTCCCCTCCCCTCCTTATCCTACCCTTTCCCTTTACCCTTGTCTATAATATAAGCTAGCACTGTTGTGATGTTCTGTTTTTGTTTTCATAAGGATGGATATGTAGATGATTGCTTTTTACAGAGAGATATATGCTGTTAGAATCTGTCGTCATTGAGATATGTAATGATAGGCTTCCTCCTATACAATGACAGAATTACGGTTACATTGAATTATTAATGAAAACGCGGAGATATCGGTTTGAAATAATGTGATTTATTACTTCACTAGCTGACCCGCCCGGCGTTGCCCGGGAAACCCTTGGGGTTTCTTTATTTCCAAAATTGCTGGAAAATGTAATCTTACAATATGCTGTGCCAAAGACCCAAGATTGTAATTTGTTATAGATTCCACCATAATGTTAGAATGTGTTTGCATTGATACTCAATGACGGCAATGAAATCAGGTGTGGTGTTGTTGTTTGAAACACAACGCTTCTGAGTTGATAACTTGTATGTGTTGATGAATTCCACATCCACTCCTGAGATTTAGCACCTACCGTATGACATATCCTCCAACATCTGAGGGTCAGAAATCGGTACAAAATCAGAAAGGGACGTGGCCACACCTCCATTTCTATACTTTCAAATTGTACAGTTTCTAGGGTGTGTAATTACAGGCGCTGAGTGGGAAGGGACCGGGGTGGGCATTACTTACCCCGCCATACTTAATTAAAAATTCACTGCTCCCTGCCACTGCCACTCCCCTCACCGAACCTGCAGCAGTCTCTGAGGTCTGGGGATCTGTAAAGCACATGCACCGGGCATCTCTACCAAACAGTGGGGCAGCCCCTGAGTGTGGGAGCAGGTCCATGGGCCTGGCCACATGATGTCATGACGTGACGCACGCTACCCGCACCACTGTAATGCCCCACTGGGAATGGGTGCAATGGGCCAAATTCTTCCCTACACCCGCCAAGCCAATCCACTGATCCAGCCATCACAATCATCAATGGGTGCATTGATAAGGTTTGAGTGTAAGAAGTTGAAGAATAAGACTGAGAAAAAGAATTGCCATGTTACAAAGTGTACAATTTACTCAATAAATCGTGAAAAAATTTAAGCGTACATAGAAGTACAATCTAGAAATGAAAGTAGGATTAAAAAATAAGTTCTGATTCAAACTGATAATTGTTTGGATGGGGTGGGTTGTGAAACAAATCTATAGGTGGGGGTATGGATATTGTGGGCATAATTGGTGTTTGTTACACCTACATGGGGCCCTCAATTGATGGGATTTTCACTACAGTGTCACGGTCACATTGTCACAATAGGGGGATTCCCAATTGGGGTCCAGGTGGTCTTTTAGGGACCCTTTACAATCCTGTAGGTCTATTCTCCTTGAGCTTACGGTCTCCCTTAATGATAGTCAATCACTGAGGGAGACCATAGGCTCCAGGAGAAGAGACCAACGGAATTGTAAAGGGGTCCCTAAAAGACCACCTGAACCCCAATTGGAAATCCCCCTACGGTGACACTGTAGTGAAAATTTCTCATCATCTGGGTACCCCCTGTAGGTGTACCAAACACCAATTATGCCCACAATATCCATACCCCCTCCACCTATAGATTTGTTTCGCAACCCACCGCCATCCAAACAATTATCAGTTTGAATCATAATTTATTTTTTAATCCTACTTTCATTTCTTGATTGTACTTTTATGCACACATTTTTTTCACGATTTATTGAGTAAATTGTACACTATAACGTGACAAATCTTCATCTCAGTCTTATTCTTCAACTTCTTACACTCATAACATTCAAACAAATGCATGCAGCGCTCATGCCCATCGACCAAACATTATCTATGAACCAAAAGAGTCTGGGAAACCCTTAAGGCAGAGCAGTGCCTGATATCCAACTGACTAACAGGGTGAGTGCAGTGTACCCACTTTGTATTGATCTTGGGGTGCATTGGCCAGGACAAAGATTTCTCAGTGCAACTGGCCGGGGTGCGCAGAGATGGATATGGGGAAAAAAGAAAAGCTGGTACATTAGGTACAGTTTTTATTAGCCGGTACAGACTGTTAAATAAATGGCAAATTATTTTTTTAATGTGTTTGTGTGTGTTACTGTTTTTGTGTGTGTGTTGTAGTGTATGTGGTTGTGTGTGTTGTGTTGTATGTATCTGTCCAATGGGTAAGTGTGTGAGGTGTGCTATGTATATACAGTATGTGTATGTGTGTGTTGTGCATTTGTGTATCTGTGCAGTGTTTAAGTATGTGTTTTGTGTGTTGTACTGTTTTTTGGGTGTGTGTGTGTGTGTGGTGAATGTGGGTGTGTGTTGTGCTGTTAGAGGTATGTTATGTGTGTGTTGTGTGTATCTGCCCAATGTGTAAGTGTGTTACGTATAAATGTGTGTGTGTGTGTGTGTGTAGTGTGCTGTGTGTATCTGTGCAATGTTTGTGTGTGTTCTTTGTATTGTACTGTTTTTGGGTGCGTGTTGTAGTGAATGTGGGTGTGTGTTGTACCATTAGTGGTGTGTTATGTGTGTGTGTTGTGTTATGTGTATCTGCTGAATGTGAGGTGCGCTACATATATATGTGCGTGTAGTGTGCTGTGCGTATCCTGACAATGCTTAAGTGTGTGTGTTCTGTGTGTTTCTGTATCTGCACAATGTTTAAGTGTGTGTGTTCTGTGTGTTTGTTGTACTGTTTTTGGGTGTGTGTTGTAGTGTATATGGGTTTGTGGTGTGTTATGTGTTTGTTTTGTTGTGTGTATCTGTCCAATGTGTAAGTGTGTGAGGTGCGCTACCTATATATATGTGTGTTGTGTGCATATGTGGTGTACTGTGTGTGTGTGTGTGTGCATGTGTACAATGTGTACGTGTGTGTGTGATGTGTGGTCTATGTATATCCTCAGTTATTCCTAATAATTGTTTAAAGCCTTCACCATAATGTTAGAATGTGTCATTCATACTCAATGACAGCAATGATAGGTGTGGAGTTGTTCCTTCGACTACGGTTTCCCCGATCGTCAATCATTTCCCCCAGATCATCAATGAAGGCAAATTTAAACTTGGTGTTTTTTTAAATTTCTAAGTGAAATTTCCCAAAAACGGCTTCGAGGTGCACACCACCAGGTCCAGAGGTACCTTGTTGCCAAATTTGGCAGCGCTGAGTGCCACGGTGTACCCGCAATGCAACGGACATGCACACACACACACACGCACACAGACTCTTCAACTTATTATATAGATATATAACCATAGATCACCCAGTGTCAACAATTTATTTTTCTAACTTTAATATTAATATAGACAGCTTCATGTTTGATATTTACTGAGTTTCTCTGTCAACCACATACTGCATGTTATTATGTGAATCCATCTGTAACCGTACTGCATCTTTATTACAAAATACAATAAATAATTGTTTAAAAAAAAATAAAAAAAAAATTTGGATTTGGATTCGTCACCGGGATTTGGATCTGGCTTTGTCAAACAGTGGTTAAAGGCTTTGGATTCGGATTTTTTTACAAAAATGGTCAAAAAACGCCCAAATCGTGTAATTTTTGCATTTTTTTTGTCCCTAGAGGAATATTAACCCAATAACATTAATTTCCAGCCCTTTCCAGACAATTTTGACCACATTACAGGTCACAATGGGCCTTATTCTGGTTGGTGCGGCCGGATCCGAATATGCGGCCAGGACCGAGCGTCCTAAACCCCGCCTTTCGTATGGATCGCTCACTGCGTCCGAATGCGGTAAGCCGCTGACCGCACGGAGCACAAGTGGATTTCTCATGAATACACCTCTTCAATCTCTGGGAACCTCCCCCATTATATAATGGTCGCAGACCATCAAATGCAGGCCCGAGTGGTCAGGCAGCACCCGCGTGCTCAGACCACTCGGACATTTCTCCGTGCAAAAGCAGGGATCTGGGCGGGCAGCTGACATCCGGCAATGTCATATGTCCGCCCCCTACACGTGCGTCACGGCCGCATTACCATAAGTACGCCCAGCGTTTGCATGGGAACGCCCATGAAACGCGGGGTGTACTCATATGGTAATGAGTCCAAACAGCCTTTCACACCCCTCTCCTCCCCCTGTTCGTAGTGTAAACAATTCATGCGGAATTTGGACGTATGTCCCTTTCGCACATGCGCAGATATGCCTCAGCACATGCGCAAACACAAAACATCGGTGGACCGACCGCACGTGGACATTTCCGCACCAACCAGAATAACCTCCAATGTTGTTTTCATTTAATTTAGGCCAAGGTCTGCATTAAGCTGGCTGGTTATTAACACACAAAACTTCTGACCGTATCAGTATGGTGTATTGGGGTGCAGAAAACACAAACAATAAAGAAAAGCAAAATAGTTATTTTTTAATGCGCAGCTTGTACTGTACATCGCTGCTTGGAGGCCGAACAATCACACAGGGAACTTCTGACAGTATACTATGGGTGCAGTACACACAAAGAATAAAGATGTAAAAAAAATTGATTTGGATTTTTTTACTTGAATTTATTTATTTTTAATGCGCAGCTTGTATAATGCTGTGTGAAGGCCAAACAATCACACACAGACCTTCTGACAGTATACTATGGGTGCAGTACACTATACACAAACAATGAATAAAGAAGAGAAAAATTGATTTGGATTTTTTGTAATGTGCAGCATTTTTGTAATGTGCAGCTTGTATAATGCTGCGTGGAGGCAGAACAATCACACACAGAACTTATGGTGTATACTATTGGGGTGCAGTATACACCAAAAAAATAAAGAACAGCAAGATTTATTTTTATATTGTATTTTTTTGGGATGGAGCTTGTAGAACGGGATGCAGTTAATATCCCGGCGGTCGGGATCCCGGCGTTCAGAATCCCGACGCCGGAATCCCGACCGCCGAAATTCCGACACATTCTCCCTCCTGGGGTGTCCACGACACCCCTGGAGGGAGACTAAATTAGTGTGCCGAGCGTAGCGAGGCACCGGGCCCGCTGCGTGGCGAGCGCAGCGAGCCCGCAAGGGGGGGCGATCCACGTCCCCCCCTTGTCGGCATTTCGGCTGTCGGGATTCCGGCGTCGGGATTCTGAACGCCGGGATCCCGACCGCCGGGATTCAATACTGAATCCTGTAGAACACTGCGTGGACCGTGGAGGCAGAACTTGTTCTGATAGTAGTATATGGTGTATTGGATTCAAGTGCAGCACGCCACAGTGACCACACACCACAATGAAAAAAAAAATTAAAAGCTGACTGACAGCCTGCCTGTGTACTACTGTACCCCACTACACTGACTGACATCCTGCCTGTGTACTACTGTACCCCACTACACTGACTGACAGCCTGCCTGTGTACTACTGTACCCCACTACACTGACTGACATCCTGCCTGTGTACTACTGTACCCCACTACACTGACTGACAGCCTGCCTGTGTATTATTGTACCCCACTACACTGACTGACAGCCTGCCTAACACACGACCAGTACAATAACTACAATATACAATAAGTATATATGTAATATATAACCCAGCACAAACCCCAGCACACAAACCCCTCTGCAGTCTGCACAGCACAAACCCCTCTGCTCTGCACAACCCCCTATGCTCTGCACTGCACTGACACAAACCCATCTACACAGCACAACACCCCCTGCACTGCACAACACCCCTCTGAGTCTGCACAGCACAAACCCCTCTGAAGTCTGCACTGCATAACACCCCTCTGTCTGTCTGCACTGCACAGCACCCCTCTGCACTGTCTGAACCCCTCTGCACAACGCCCAGACCCCACTGCAGAGCTGTGCACAGCTGCATACCCTCCAACTGTACCGATTTTGGTGCGCCGGCTCTCCCCTCCTAGGCTCTGTTCCGATGAGTGCATTGCGGCGGGCAGGCATTGCATGACGTCATGACGTCACGTGCCGCCAGCGCCGCTCCATGCTGCGCACTCAGGAGACGGATGAGAGGCCAGAGAGGGTGCGGTGGCCAGCCGGGGCGCGTAAGAGTGGGAATCTCAACAGGAGGACGCAGCGGGTGCCGCTGCCTGCCACACAGCTCGATCCGGATCATCCTCCAGAGAGCCATTGACTCTGCAGCAAGTAGGTGACTGTGTAAATTTAATTATACTTATTTAAAAAATAAGTATATTAAACAGTGGTCGAAGTGGGGCGGTATACGGGGGTATGCCATACCGCCACTTTAATCTGAAGATAAAAAAAAAAACTTTTTTTCCCCCTCAGGATGCTCTCTGATCACTCAGCAGCGCATATTGTGCTTTTGTAATACCCCCGTACAACGGGGCAGTCTGGCAGGGGACGTTGATGGACAGGGGGTGTCCGAAGGTGCGCACTATATTCACTCTTTACTTTTCCATACCCCCACTTCAAAATTTCCACTTCGACCACTGATATTAAATATATTGATTTGATATGCCAGCAGCCTATCAGCTTCATTAGGTGTTCGGCCTGGGGGCAGGGTCACTGCCATATGCCCCCCAGGGCCACTATGTTACTTCAAACTGTCTTCAAGACCTCAAGAATAATGTGGGGAAATAAATGCTCATTACACATTCGGAAAGGGGACGTGGTCACGCCCACTTTACCCGTGATCACGCCCACTTCGCCAGTGGCCACGCCCCCTTCATAAATGTGTACACCGGTTTCTGCCCCTCAAATGTTGGAGGGTATGCAGCTGGATGCATGACTGTAAAATTATAAGTTGTATAAGTTGCATGATGACAATTATTAGTATTTGTTTCATATCAGCATTCTGTTTGTTAGCAAGTCAAACATGATATGTATACATATACATAAAACTCACAATACGAAACATATTACATTTACATATTACTTAAGAATGAATGGAACTTCCTATTAGTACAAATATCCTTCACTGTACTTACCCTAATATTTTTTTTACTATGGTATCTATAGTATTCCAAAGTTCTTAGTTTTGCCCTAGCTTTCGGTCTTTTTAAATACTTCTATACTCCTATAGGGGCTTGTATTTTTGTTGTTTATTGTTGTGACCTCATTTCAGTCTGTCTCAGTTTTTTCTAATACTCTAATAATTGATGCTTGCTGATCTTGTGGTAGCGATTCAATGTTTAGGCCCCACTTCCTATAAAACACTTGTTTCATCTACCGGAGAAGAGGAGAATCTATCCAAATAAAGTGTTTTTAAAAGGAGAGTATGGACTTCTGTTATGGTGGGAGGAGTTGGATATATCCATTGGTTCAGAATAATTTTCTATGTTGCTGAGCTATATTTACATTTTGGAAATCTACCCGATTCATATTTCACAAAGAATATATGCTCTATGAATTGTTTTCAAGTGAACTTCTTGTCGAAAGCTTGAGTAAAATAAAGTGCGCAGTGTTCAATCAATATTCTTAGTTATAGTTACTAGAGTGGGTAATTCAGATATATCATCTCGCCAGAAGTCGTTTTTGTTATGTTGGAAACGGCCACAGATTGTTGAATTCACGGAAGTTTTTCAACAATCGACATCCTTTTTTGCCGATCCACGGTATTTCAGACACTCGACAGCTGGAACATTGAATTCCGGCTATCAAGTTACTGTCAGGTCGAACGAAAAACGGCCTGGGATTCCGATTGTTGGGACACTGTGTAAGGGGCCCTGGAAGATATGGAAGATACCGCCAGACCTGCCCCCTAACTCTGTTGCTTCCCCTTGTAGTTGGCAGACACATGCGTTGCTAGGCTTCACCACTAACAGCCGCGTTCGACGAAGCTGGTTATGCCGGCTCTGTCCCCGATGCCTTGGTCTTATGTGGGACAACGTGTCCACCAATGCAAGGAGACTGCAAGAGGAAACCTGACTAACTCGGATGGGACAGGCTGGGACACCCCCAGAACAACCCCGGGTGTAACTGCGTAAGAGATGACTTGCACACACAAGGGTGTAGGCAAACACACTGTGAATGCAACAATGCACAGAGATGGTATATAAAATATAACAATGGTGCTACTACAACTGAGGTGATAAAGTTACAGTGCAGGTGCAACAATGCACAGTTATGGTATAATTACTAAACAGCTCACCGATATACAAAAGGGGTAACCCCAAAAATAAATGTAACCAAATATGCTGCTAAACCAAGCTAATAGAAGCTGCAGGGAAAAACCCTGACTTATCTGGGAAGATGGAACCACAGATAAGGAGGGAACAAGCAGTGACACTGGTACACGGACAGCAGCTAAGAGACAGACTGGAAGGGGACCCAGAGCCAGGAACACACCGCAGGCGCAAGCACAAGGCTGGGTCTGGACGCTCAGCAGGAGGGCTAGCTGAAGTTCACTGGGCTGTAGCAGGATACCATGGAAGCTCAGACCAAACAGACTTGCACACAGGACAGGAGCTCAGGAACACGGAGCTTTGAGCTACTGTATGATTGGCAGGTTTGAACAGGTCAGGATGCCTTATGAAGGCCTCAGGTGATCAAGGCAGCTGTGCACAATCCAGCCCATCCGGGCTAATGAGGTCAGACTTGTGCATACATTAATTCACAGGAGATAGGGCTGCAATGGCACATACTGGAGGCCACCAGAGAGTCGATTACCAACGCAGACTGAAATTAACCCATGACAGACAAGGAGTAATAAATTATGACTCCTAACACACTGACACTGTTCCTCCTGCACATATCGCCTGCCACGTATGTACGCATAGCGGCAACAATTATGCGCACACTGCCGTGACTATCACATCTTGTGTACACCCAGCACTTCCCAATAGAAGCAGATTTGTACACACATGCCCGCGGACAATCTGGCCACTGTGGATTATGGTGACAGGATAACTGTATCTTTATTATCTAATAAATGTGTGTAACCTGTACATGTTGTAAGAAATAGGAAAAGCTCTTAAATAAAAATTGACAGTAAAATGACCTATTTTCAGGGGAATACCATATATGATTAAATAAGGGGCCTGCTGTGCTGTTACAAGAAGCTGGGTCACAGTATGACCTCGTCAAGAAATATTTTGAGCCAGACACAGTAAAACCATACTTTTCAACTTTCGAAAGGACATGCCTTGCCAGAGGTGTGGTAACTGGCCAAAAAAATGGCGCAGGGCCCCGGGATAGGTGGATGTGGCCTCTGGCGGAGGGGACATGGCCTAGCAACACAACCCCATTATTTTGGGTGTGTGCACAACGCTCTCTGACCAGCCCCCATCTTCCCTCCCTGTACTGATAGACGCTGAGCGCATGTCATCTGTTCAGTGGTCACCAGCTGCTTGTTGAGCAGTGCAGCCCTGATCACTGGCTCTCTCACCTGTCCCCCCTCCTGACTGAGGGACACTGCGACCCACGGGTAGGACTATGGGACAGTGTCCAATTAACAGGATTGTCCCACTGTAATCAGGACAGTTGGGTGGTACTTTATGGTAATGGCTCATTCATGGAAACAAAACTCTATGTCAACTTGAAATGTATTTCTGTCAGTAAGTTTTTAGTTTTTTTTGTTATAGCTCTCTCTTGTGATGATTAACAGGTACAATTTAAACCAGGGGTGGGGAACCTTTTTTGTGCCAAGGGCCATTTGTATGGGGAAAAAATCCTTTGTGGGCCATATGTAAAATTTTCTCTTACAAATTGTCCTGCTGCAGACGTCTCATGCTCCTGAATAGGACTGACAGTCTCCTGCTGCTGTGATTAAGAGGAATCTCGTGAGAACTACCGACCTCTCCTGAGAATTCCCCTGTACTTGACTCCCGGCAAAGCCGCGGGGTGGGTGGACGGGCCACTCAGACCGGCTACGGGGGCCGCATACGGCCCCCGTGCCTGGGGTTCCCCACCCCTGATATAAACCATTAATGCAGGAAAAGAAAGAAATCTCCAAAATTTACAAATTTAAAAAATAAATTTACAAAAATGTACAAAATTAAATTTACAAAAGCTAAAATGTAAATTTACAAAAGCATCTAATGGATTCCGTATGAAATACCGATGGTAGAAATCCAGACGGTCAAAATACAGACAGCTATTGACCAACAGTCAAATTCCCAACAAGGTCAAAATACCAACATTTAAAATCCCGACAAGGTCAAAATCCCGACATTTAAAATCCCGACAAGGTCAACATCCCGACAAGGTCAAAATCCCGACAAGGTCAAAATACAGACATATAGAATGTAGACAGGTGAAAAAGTCAACATGACTTTCGGTCGACAGGTTGCGAGGTCAACATGGGTTTTTTCACTGTTTTTTGACCCGACATGTCCACCTAGTGCTGCATGTCCACCTAGTGGTGTCGACCCAATGATTATCGACCTAGTTGTTGTAGACCAAAGTATCCACACCTATTTATTTGGTACCTGTTACTCATCATCACAAGAGAAAAAGTGATGACTAAAAAAAAATATTAAGACGTTAGTAAATGTACCCCCTAGCCTACCTTTTAACTTAAGATTTGCTTAGATATTTGTGCCATTACTGGAAGGGAAAGAGAACCCTAAGGGGACCTGGGGAGGACGTCTATCGCTCCTATCACATTTGGCTTAATGATATGTTAATGTCTTGTTAACTTGAGTCTTGGCTAAAGACAGGGATGGATTGGGATGGAAAACCAACCTGTGGACTGTTGAGGGGTGGGGCCTGTTGAAGGGGCATAGTCTCTCCTCAGTGGACACAGTTACAGCCGTCCTTGTGTATTTTTCTGCAGTTGTGTCTGCGACTTTATGAAAATTCCAATTCAAAGTCCTTCCCTGGTGTCACAGGCAGATTGGGAATATAAAAGGGGGTATTTACCAATAAGTAAATGAACCGGGCGCTGATGTGAGGTGTTTTGATTAGTATGAAAAAAGAGACATGGACATCCTCCAGCGGTCACATATACATCCATCCACAAATTCCGCACAACTAGTGAGGACCACGGACCCAAGCCCGAAAAAATCCCTTTTTCAAAGTGGTGAGATCCAATCTATATATTTCTCATAAACTCTGAGTTGGCCAATTGCCCAATTTGCTCTACCTCAAGGAGGACTGTCCCCAATCACACGCCAGCCACAGGGGAGGGTACATTGTAATTCAATTTTTATTCAATTTTTATTGTGTTAATGTGTATATTTAAGTACTTGTATTATTAAATAATGAAATTACAGGCAATCCCATATGTTTAATTTTATTTAGCGCTGCCATTTTTTCCTGAGATTGGGAATATAAATTGGCCCTGGAAAAATTTAAAGTGTGGCCCCATTATATGCTTACATCTCCAGCCTGTCACCTTCTACCCTCTAAAACACCTACACAACATGCCACCCTCTACCGCCTAACACACCCACACCACCCTTCTATCACCGCTTTTGGCCACAGGTGGTCCCACGGGTGCCCCAACCCATCAGGATCTTCCCTGTGGTTTCTATTGCCAATTCACCCCTGGCTAGAGTAGAGAGATTAGGTTATGAGATATCTTTACTTGATTCTTAGCCTCTTGCTGTCACCACAAGGGATAGTATCAAAGTCATATGATAAACTCTTTCAATTGAAACAGTATGGTCTTTATGTGCTGGCATTTAGCTGCAAGGACATTGAGGTTTGGCTACAAGTGACTCAGCTCCAGATGCCTTCTGATGCTCCATACTTTCATCAGCTCTGGGTAGCTTTTGGCACAAGTGCTGGGCCTGCTGCCTCAGCCATTGCAAAATAGTAGGAACCACTCCTGTTTTGGTGAGAGCCTTGGCCTCCTAGCTAGCTTTGTACCCCCGTGGTTCACTTTTTCAGGCTGGTACAAAAAAACAGGCCTTTGAACCTACAGTCTTCATTTGGTCTTCCTCCGGTCATGAAAGACCAGGTTTATTAGGAAAGAAGTTTATCTGGGTAACATGGCTGGACCTCTCATCATACCTCTTCCCAAATTTGGTCCTATCTATGAGGAAGGTGGTCTCCAAGAATGTTCCTAGTATCAATACAAGAAAGATACTGACAGTTTCTTAAGGCGATCCTCACTTTCAATTCTGTTTGTTCAAATGTACTTCCTACTGATTGTTTCTCAATGTACATAGAAAATAAAAAACATGCATAGGGTGATATCCTAATTTTGTTGGACTCTATAAAAGAAATCCCCAAATGGGGAACTGTACCATCTGTTGTTGTCCACTTATTTTAAGTAGACACACTAGGCTCAATGGAAGAGGAATCAACTCCAAAAACGATCATCTGTCACTTGTAAATGGGTCACCATGCGGAGAGAATAAAGATATGCCTCCAATGGTGAAATACCGTTTTATTCAATTCAAAAATACAATTTAAAATACAATATGGGTGCATGTATTGGACTCTCACCAGAATAATTTGTCCACAAAATGGTAGACAAAAACAGCAATGGATGGAAAACCACAGGCTTCCCTGGATGCTGGATATAGATGTTATTCCTGGTGATAGGTCCACTGTATGCAAGTCCCTGCTTCCAACGCGTTTCAAGCAAAGTTTGTCCTTTCTCAAGGCATAGAGACTGAATACCATAAGAGGGTATTTATACACCTCTATCCACTTAACCAAGCATAATCTAATTCCAGACATGGAACTGCTAACCTTCTAAGACACACACACATTACATGTATACAAGCATGAGTCCAGTTCCGGGATTTGTGAGCAGGCTCTTTCTTTTCCTCACATGTTCCTTGATTTTGGCGCCGAGTCTCCCTCCCGGAAATACAAAGCGTCTGTCCCATAGAGGACTCCTAGTATCACCTAATTCAGCATCTATCTTTTCCTGAGGATTGCCTAGTGGGAGAGCCCTTGGTGCATGGCAAATTGGTCACTTACATGCGTCATTGAAGGTTTGACCAAGAGAACCTTCTGATTTTGGTATAGTTTGCAATTGTAGTGGCACTGAAGCTGTGGGAACGGTGTCTGCAGAGCCGGCCTTAGGCATAGTCAAACTAGGCAATTGCCTAGGGCATTTGGAATGCCTAGGGGCATCAGTAGCTTCTGCTGATTAAAATTATATGCAGCATGCCTATATGTGGCACCCCAACCTGTGATGCCCCAGGCCGGGTACACTGTGCGCTGGGTTGCTAGGCAACCGCAGCGCTCACATAGACCAGCACCAGAAGGGTTAAAATGGAGGCAGCGGAGGGCGCGAAGGAGAACCTCCGGTTTGATGGACAGGAAGCACCGACCAATGAGAGAGCAGAGAGAGGAGGCGGAAGAAGAGGTCGGAGGTCGCAGGAGAAGCGTGTGGTGGGCAGACTGAGTGGGGAGAGAGGAACGGCGTGGCGTACCGGGGAGGAGAAGAGTGCGGCCAGAAGAGGACAGCAGCGGGAGTGCTGGACGCAGCCGGAGACCCTAACCAGAAGACAGCTGACGCCGCAGCAGCAAGGAGAAGACGCCGTGACGCGGGAGAGCAGCCGGAGAGACCCGGAGTAAAGAGCCCAGCAGAACAGGAGCGTGCAGCTGAGTGCGGCAACGCTGCAATAGCAGCGCCCACACTAGCAGCCCTCCTGCAAGCAGTGTGACCCACGCCAGATGACCCAGACGCCGGGGGACCCGATCGTGACAGGCAGGAGCCCGCATCTTGATCCTGACTACAGGTACCCCACGTGCTGGCTGCCCAGCGTCACTCCCCGTCACTACCATAACCCCTATACCCGGACACCTCCACTACGGGCTAGGACAGGTTCAGCCCAGACTCTACACTGCCCAGCACCCCACTAGCAACCAGTGGGGGGGAATAGGCAGCCAGCCACACAGGGGGCCTAAGCATTCGGGACACCCGGGGAGCACCTGGCTATTGGGGAAGTCTAGCCCTTTGTGCCGCAGCACCAGAGAGTTACTACTGCCCCAGCTAACCAGAGGAACTATTCTTGCTCTCAAAGTACCTCAATTTAGCAGCCCGGCAAGTTTCCGGACACTACTTTTCCCTAGCTTAACTTGGAGAACACTGCCACCTTGTGGCCCAAGGGATTGTCACCAGGAAAACCAATCCTCTCCGGATCTAATATTACAGTGTTTGTTTGGTAGTACCAGGAACATTCACTAGGGTGCATGCCAACACAGGTGTCCACCCAATGTTGTATTTATTGTGTTGATTCTTATGTTGTATGACATTTTATAGTGCCTTAGGGATATATGGTATGTCCGATACCCAATAGTCAGATGTAATAGTTGACTAGTGCTATTCCGTTCCTATTGTATAGTCGAGTGGGGGATACTGTCGCTTGTAAGTGTTATTAGTTAAGCAAGTCGTTAGAGTACCGTTACCAGTTTAGTGCACGCTAAACCTGGATGTCATGTCTGTATTAAATAAAACGCAAACAGTTGTACCTGCTGGGCGCCTTGCTTGAGTTCTTGGGGCGGTGCGTTCCCTGCAGCCGAAGAGGAGAAGAACCGGTGCGGAACCGAGAGTATCCAGTAACTCAAGGTAAAACATACACCCCTGCCGTTGGCGTGTCACACTTGGCGTCAGACCGAACAGGATGCGAGTCGGCTGAGAGAACAGTCAAGCAAGGAAGATGGAGCAACAAGCCGCACAACCGGCGGTACAAGCACCGGCGCAACCAGCTGCGCCAGCACAAGGCGGAGAGATACCAGCGCCCGGGGGTGAACAACAGGGACAAGCCGTTGCTGCACCAACCACCCCAATCACACTCCCGTACTATTTCGGGGCGTCATGGTTACCCAGCTACAGTGGAGACAAGAGGAAGGCGCCGGGAACCACATTCGAGGAATTCGAGAGGGGGATGGAGTCAACAAGCTTATTGTAGACCCTACAAGAACAACAGAAGGTTCAGATACTGATAGGACAACTTACGGGATCTGCTCTCCGGGAGGTCAGGTCATGGGCACCCGAACACAGGATGACGGTAGCACAGATACTGAAGAAGCTATCCACCACCTTCGAGACGCGAAGCCTCCCAGAATTAAAATTGAAGTTGTACGGAAGGAAGCAACGAGTGGGCGAGACGTTACGGGATTATGCCCTCAGCTTAATAGAATTAAGTAAGGCAATACAAGCCATCGACCCGGAAGAAATGAGGAACGTGGACGAGACACTGATAGTTCAGCTGATCGAAGGGTCCAGGCAAGAGAACATACGGGCACAACTGAGGTTGTTGCGAAGACAGATGGCGGGCGTGACCTTTGCCGACTTCAAAGACGCTGCTCTTGGGGTAGTCGGGGCGCAAGAGGAAGAAGAAGAGGAGGAGGAATACCCCGAAATGTTAGGATTCCGTGAGCAACAGTACCCACGGAGAGCCTCCTACAAACCCAGAAGGCGCAAAGAAGAACAGAGACACGGTCATACAGGCTGCACAGAACCTACCAGATGACCAGTTCAAAATGCTACTTTAAACTTCAACGCCCCGAGGCCAGGGCCAGGGCCGTTTCTACAGGCGGACAAGCCGTGCAGCAGCCCGGGGCGCCGCACGGCTTGTCCACCTCTTTTAAACAGCCGGGGCGCCCGGCCGGCAGCTGAGCTCACCCGAATGCCGCCTGCCCGCCGCCGCCTCCGAGTTCCTCCCCCTCTCCCTGTCCGCAACGAACAGAGCAGGCAGGCACAGCGTGAGTGATTTCCGAGGGGAGGGGAGCGCATCGCGCGGCGCTCTCCTTCCCCTCGCTCACTGTGTCATTAGGCTGTCAGCCAATCATAGGAGCTCGCGGGCTGGCAGCCAATCAGGAGCCAGCCCGCGAGATATGAATGGCTGACGGCTCAGGGACACAGTGAAAGCAGCAGCACCAACAGCACCAGCGGGCAGCGGCGGGGGACTGGAGGGGGAGACCCAGAGAGACAGTAAGTTGTGCTGCTGGCACTTTGGGGGCATGTGTGGCACTGTGGGGGCATATATGTGGCACTGTAGGGGCATATGTGTGTCAATGTGGGGGCATATGTGTGGCACTGGGGACACATCTGTGGCACAATGGGCATATTTGGCACTGTGGGGGCATATATATGTGGCACTGTGGGGGCATATGTGTGGCACTGTATGGCCATATGTGTGGCACTGTGGGGGCATATGTGTGGCACTGGGGACACATCTGTGGCACTATGGGCATATTTGGCATTGTGGGGGCATATATATGTAGCAATGTATGGGCATATGTGTGGCACTGTGGGGGCATATCTGGCACATCTGGCACTGTGGGGGCATATATATGTGGCACTGTATGGGCATATGTGTGGCACTGTGGCGGCATATCTGGCACTGTATGGGCATATGTGTGGCACTGTGGGGGCATATATGTGTGACACTGTGGGGGCATATGTGTGTCACTGCGGGGGCATATGTGTGTCACTGTGGGGGCATATGTGTGGCATTGGGGACATATCTGTGGCACTAGGGGCATATTTGGCACTGGGGGCATATATATGTGGCACTGTGGGGGCGTATCTGGCACTGTATGGGCATATGTATGGCACTGTGGGGGCATATATGCCACTGTGGGGGCATATTAGTAAACGGCATGAGTTGTGCGGCAGCGGCGTGTGGGGCATAATGTGTAATAGGCATTACGGTGTGGGGAGTATTGTGTAATTGCCATCACAGTGTGGGGTGTAACGTGCATCATAATGTGTAACTGTCATCACAGTGTGCGGCGTAATGTGTAATTGTCATCACAGTGTGCAGCGTAATGTGTAATTGTCATCACAGTGTGCAGCGTAATGTGTAATTGTCATCACAGTGTGCAGCGTAATGTGTAATTGCCATCACAGTGTGCGGCGTAATGTGTAATTGTCATCACAGTGTGCGGCGTAATGTGTAATTGTCATCACAGTGTGCGGCGTAATGTGTAATTGTCATCACAGTGAGCGGCGTAATGTGTAATTGTCATCACGGTGTGCGACATAATGTGTAATTGTCATCACGGTGTGCGACAATGTGTAATTGTCATCACGGTGTGCGACAATGTGTAATTGTCATCATGGTGTGCGGCGTCATGTGTAATTGGAATCACGGATAAATAGTGTATAATGATTCAAGTAGCCTGTCTTTGTTTGGCCTTGACTGTGAGGCGTACTAGGTCACTGTGTGGGCCTTTATATTTTTATGTCACTGTGTGGCCTTCACACAGTGACATCACAGTACAATGACAATTCCTGCGGTAACCAAAATCTGGACCTGCAGGTTGCAAAGGGGAGATGTAAGGTAATCGTTTTCCTGCTAGAACACGCCCTTATATTAAGCCACACCCCTTTTAAAAATAAACCACGCCCCCTATTTCGGCGCGCGCAATTTCGTCTATGTCGTGTTCACTTTTTTTTTGGGGGGGGGGGGGGGGGCGCATTTTCATTCCTTTGCCCTGGGAGCTAAATTGTCTAGAAACGGCCCTGGCCAGGGCCCGAACCTCGGGGAGAACACCGGGAGTAGACCCAGACCCGGAGGACTGGTGGGCCCAATATGTAGGACAGTGCCCGAGGACCAAGGTGTGGATCAACGGGATAGAGACGGTAGCCATGATCGACACCGGGTCGCAAGTATCGATGATACAATTACCCACTCTCCAAAAATATTGGGGAAAAGAAGTACCATTTAGACCACCCCCCACGCAGGTGAAAGTGGTTGCTGCCAACGGCCGAGAGGTCACCTGCAACGGGTACTGGGAAGCCGACCTGAAGATCGGACGAACGCACTTATCCAAACAGGGATATCTGGTGATCACCTGTGGGGAAGGAAAGGTTTCCCCCATCATCCTGGGCATGAACATCTTAAGACATTGCCCCGAAGAGCTGATGGCGACACTTAAGCAGGAACAGGTTAACCCGGATCAGGATGAGGAGGTAACCCTGCAACACATCATCTGCGTCCAGAGAAGTCAGGGGGTGAAGAAAGTGCTGGCCACACGGGCACAAGGAACTGTCAAGTGGTTTAACGTCCGAAGGGGATATGGCTTCATTAACCGAAATGACACAAAAGATGATGTTTTTTGTCCACCGGACGGCCATAAAGAGAAACCACCCGCAGAAGTTCCTACACAGTGTCAAGGATGGCGAGACGGTGGAATTCGATGTGGTAGAAGGAGAAAAGGGTGCTCAAGCGATAGACGTGACGGGCCCAGGTGGGGTACCAGTAAGGGGAAGCCGGTTTGATTCCGACAGACGTGGTGCCCGCAGGCGCTACCACCGGTGCCGAAGTGGGCGCTGCCACAGTAATGCCGATGCCCCCTCGCACTTGCCTCTACACCCAGAGGGAGAGGTGGAGGATAACAGAGAGCATATAGAGACACCCACTTTCACCAATCCAGTACCGTCCCGCTGGGAACCATGTGCACCCTGGGTGCAAGAACATCAGCCCAGAATGACTAACACGAGTGCCTTGGGCGACCAAGAGTTGGCGCAAAGTAGAGACCGCCAGAAGATTCACCCTGACCAGAAGGCCCACGCTGACCGCATACCTGTTGGTACCCCGGTGTTCAAAAGAAACAATCGTCACAAGAGTAAATTCGATGCGAAGTGGGAGGGTGCCCACTCACAGCGGACCCATCACAATCGGATCAAACCGTATCCGACTCAAACCCCAGTTCTTTTCAAGTCAAGCAGCAAAGAAAGCCCGGACAACGAATATCCTGCCGCAAGATGGTCCATGCCGTTCTCTCTGGATGTACCGCCGCAGACCAGTCCGAGGATCGTTGAGCTTGCTCCTGAGGCTGTTGGGATCGCACCCCCTGGGACTGGAGCGAGGCGTCAGTTAGGAGCGCGCGAGGCGTGCTACCCCTGCGGTACAGGGAATAGATATGCCGTGCATAATGTCCCAATGTTGTGTAATGTACATTTTGTGTAAAGAACTGTAGATGTGACTTAGGTATGTGGCCCTCTCCCTAAGGACAGTGAATATTGGGGCCTAAACTCAAGCCCAGTAGACTTTCTTCCGGGACATTCCTGTTATTTAGTTTGATGCCGAGGACGAGCATCCTTTAAGTGGGTGGATATGTGGCACCCCAACCTGTGATGCCCCAGGCTGGGTACACTGTGCGCTGGGTTGCTAGGCAACCGCAGCGCTCACATAGACCAGCACCAGAAGGGTTAAAATGTAGGCAGCGGAGGGCGCGAAGGAGAACCTCCGGTTTGATGGACAGGAAGCACCGACCAATGAGAGAGCAGAGAGAGGAGGCGGAAGAAGAGGTCGGAGGTCGCAGGAGAAGCGTGTGGTGGGCAGACTGAGTGGGGAGAGAGGAACGGCGTGGCGTACCGGGGAGGAGAAGAGTGCGGCCAGAAGAGGACAGCAGCGGGAGTGCTGGACGCAGCCGGAGACCCTGACCGGAAGACAGCTGACGCCGCAGCAGCAAGGAGAAGACGCCGTGACGCGGGAGAGCAGCCGGAGAGACCCGGAGTAAAGAGCCCAGCAGAACAGGAGCGCGCAGCTGAGTGCGGCAACGCTGCAATAGCAGTGCCCACACTAGCAGCCCTCCTGCAAGCAGTGTGACCCACGCCAGATGACCCAGACGCCGGGGGACCCGATCGTGACAGGCAGGAGCCCGCATCTTGATCCTGACTACAGGTACCCCACGTGCTGGCTGCCCAGCGTCACTCCCCGTCACTACCATAACCCCTATACCCGGACACCTCCACTACGGGCTAGGACAGGTTCAGCCCAGACTCTACACTGCCCAGCACCCCACTAGCAACCAGTGGGGGGGAATAGGCAGCCAGCCACACAGGGGGCCTAAGCATTCGGGACACCCGGGGAGCACCTGGCTATTGGGGAAGTCTACCCCTTTGTGCCGCAGCACCAGAGAGTTACTACTGCCCCAGCTAACCAGAGGAACTATTCTTGCTCTCAAAGTACCTCAATTTAGCAGCCCGGCAAGTTTCCGGACACTACTTTTCCCTAGCCTAACTTGGAGAACACTGCCACCTTGTGGCCCAAGGGATTGTCACCAGGAAAACCAATCCTCTCCGGATCTAATATTACAGTGTTTGTTTGGTAGTACCAGGAACATTCACTAGGGTGCATGCCAACACAGGTGTCCACCCAATGTTGTATTTATTGTGTTGATTCTTATGTTGTATGACATGTTATAGTGCCTTAGGGATATATGGTATGTCCGATACCCAATAGTCAGATGTAATAGTTGACTAGTGCTATTCCGTTCCTATTGTATAGTCGAGTGGGTGATACTGTCGCTTGTAAGCGTTATTAGTTAAGCAAGTCGTTAGAGTACCGTTACCAGTTTAGTGCACGCTAAACCTGGATGTCATGTCTGTATTAAATAAAACGCAAACAGTTGTACCTGCTGGGCGCCTTGCTTGAGTTCTTGGGGCGGTGCGTTCCCTGCAGCCGAAGAGGAGAAGAACCGGTGCGGAACCAAGAGTATCCAGTAACTCAAGGTAAAACATACACCCCTGCCGTTGGCGTGTCACATATATTCTGTGTGCGAGTGAGGCTGTATCTGCATATGAAATAGTGTATTCATGGAAATCACTGTAACATAGCATTCCGTATGCAGGTACATCCACAGTCGCACAAAGAATATAGGCATGCCACATATAATTTTAATCATTAGAAGCTCCTTGTGTGTGCTGATCATAAAAATGCAAATAAGACAAATTTTCAGCAAAAAAGGCACCCGACATTAGCAGAACTGGCCAGGAACTGCATGTCCTATTGAGTCAAGATGTATGAGGAAACATCTGTATCCAAGCAGAGGCAGAGATCACAGTGTTAGCGGCTGTGCGAGTGCTGTCTGCGGGTGGGTTGGTTGTGAAATAGTTTTCGGCATATGTGTAAGGGGCATTATGTGTGTCATGTATAAATGTATTAAAAATGTGCTACATATGTGTAACAGGCATTATGTGTGTCATGTGTATAAGGGCATTAATAATGTGCAACATATGTGTAAGGGGAATTATGTGTGTCATTATGTGTATGAAGGGCATTAATAAAGGTTGGCATAATGTGTATGGTTATAAGGACATTAATACTATGTGTAAGGGGCATTACTGTGTGGTATTATCAGGGGTGCCGAGAGAAAGGGGTAGGGGGTACAAATTACTAAGGCCAAAGTCTGATGGAAGGGCCCAGTGGGGGCCCCGGGCCTCCTCCCCTTAAGTGGCAGAAGCAGCTGCAGCTCTTCTCCTCTGCCCAGCACACACTGCTTTGTGCTGGGTTGCAGTGTGACCATGGAAGTGCTTAAAATACAATATTTTATCAGGATTTTTTTCTACGGGTATAATGTGAATAATGTGAGGAGTAATGTATATAAGGTAAAGTGGTACTGCTGTGTGATGTAACGTGAATAAGGGACACCATCGCATGATATAATGTGAATAAAGTTGCACTACTGTGTGGCATAATTTGAATTGGGGGTACTATTGTGTGGCCGTGTCCCTTCCGAGCAAGGACACACCCCTGTTTGGGCTGCGCACCGAATGTGTGCTCTGTTTCTATTTAAAATATTGTGGGTAGGGGCATCAAAATTATGACTGCTATGATGAGGGTTGATGGTGCCGGGAAAGGGGAGCAGAGTCAGAGGCGGAACTAGTGGCAGTGCTATGGGGCACCAGCCAAAATCTAGCCTAGGGTGTCATTTAGGCTAGGGCCGGCTCTGAGTGTCTGCATAATCAGAGTATTGAGTTCCAGTGTGACCAGTCTAGCTGCTATTTCTACGAGATGATCAGAACTACTTAAGGAGGACTCCCCCAAATACCGATAATGTACAGAATGCAAGTTACTATTAATGACTAACTGGTGAAATACAATAAGCTATCATTCTGACTTTATAACAATACTAATTTACTGAGGCATTACATGCTTACAAACAATACTCCAAACAGAAATATAGCTTTTATTTCCAGTATACAGTATAACAGTCATTGCTCACAAATAAAAATAATTATTAAAAGAAAAAAAATATATAGGTCAAACAACTAGCTGGCTAAAAACAAGATTAATAGAACATCAATGGAATCTTTTGAATAAAAAGCACTCACCATGTATTTAATGGGGATCCAAGATGTCTAAAATTGACTGGTTTGGAGCATATTGTAAGTAACCACTTAATGACTGGGTGATCCGTAAAAGAAACTAAGTAAACAAGACGTTTTCTGGATGTTCAGATTCTATTCTATTATTGCAAAAGGTTTGAACGACTACGGAGTTATATACCGTTATATAGTATCATCTTGTTATCTGTATGTTCTATTTATGATAGACTATAATTGGATTACTTAATTACCATAATTCAAAATGACGGTTGTCCTCCAATTCTGATCATCTCTACCAGTCTGACAGGGACCACTTGACTTATGACCTCTCTCTCTCTCTCTCTCTCTCTGAGCACTTTCTTTCATTTGCTGGGGAATTTGTTGGATTACGTTGGAGTAGCTCTTGTGACAAGATAGCAACTCGGTGTACAAACCTTGTTGTGGCAGACAGGACTGGCAGATCAAGCTATTTGGTGGGCAGCAAGTGTGCCATCTATAACAGTGGCATTTTGGCTGTTAGCCTTTGTCCTGAGGCCTGTAACTTCATATTATTGGATGGGTTCTTGAGGCCCGTTATGGTGGAAAGCTTGTCATTGACTGTGCACCATTTCTGGGATGATCCATTACACCCCTTTTGACATTTTAAGGCTACAGAAGTTGAGTCGTTAATTCCATCGAATTAGCATATTGGTCGGCCTCCCTGCTTCATCTTCCACTGAAGTTTTAGTTTGTGTTATCATTAGAATTATTATAAGGTGTTTTGGTTACAAGATGGCTTCTGCCGCAAGAAGATTTTGCAGCGTATCATCTCCTCCCTTTAGTTCACTGTAAGTGTCCTGGGAATTGTATTGCAAATCCTACAAGAAATACAGATATATAGTGTTACACCAAACACACTATATTATACACACATTAATAATAGACTGTGGGGCTAATTCAGGTTGGATTGCTTATGCAGGTCCTGTGATTATAGCGCAGAACAGAGAATGCCTCTGGCTAATTGACAGGCAGAGGCTCTGGTAGGGAGAAATGGGGGTGACTGGCATTTCTGGAAACTGGGCATATCGCCCCCATTTTCTGGGAGTGGCTAAGCCAAGGACTTGCAAGCATCCCTGCAACAGACAGCCTGAGTAAGGTTAAGGCCCCCATGCACTGGTCCAATTTGGGCTGATTTCACTTGATTCCGAAGGATCGGGCCGAGAAATTGGTCCAAATCAGATGTTTTGATATCCCATCGGGTATGATGAGTCGGAGTATAGTGCTCATATGTCCTGGACCATCAGAGTGATGAAAATGGGGGTTCGGAATTTCCGCACAGTCCAAAATTCAAATTGGTGAGAAACTCCAACTGCCAGTGAATCTTGACTGTCAATGTTCGGCAGCATTTGGGTGGCAGTTGGTGGACTCTACTATTTGATTTGTGGACTGCAATGCAGCCCCACCCCCTTGAGCCGGTCAAATTCCCTGCTCTTTTCTGGAAAGCCCCACCCGCTATTTGCAAAGCCCCATCACTTTTTCACGACTTGGTTGCACCAGGTGTCACAGGGATAAGTGATGCCTCGGCCTCCACATTTCACTAATTTCTGAGACCAAGTGACCATTACTTTCCTTACTCTCAGAGTTTAGTGATATAAGCCCTATGTCAGGATTATGATGATGCTACTACTGTACATGTACATATAACATCATTGGTTTTCTGGAGACACTCACCGTATATGTAGGCTCTTGCGTAGCAGGATACACCTAGAACAGATAATAGACAGAGGAGTGTTACAGTATCTGTATAATATGTAGTATTTGATTTTAGATATACAGTATACTGTACACTGATCAGTGGCGGAACGTGTGGGTGGTGAATCCAGGTGCAAAAATATAATTTGGTCCCCCATCCTCCACCCCAAGCCAAGTAAATAATATACAACATGGCGTAGCTGCAAATTTGCAGGCGTGTAATTATCAATAGACTGCGCATACATACGGCCCATAGTACACATGCGTGAGGCCGTCCTATGCAAGTTGATTGACAGGAAGCCGATGTTTGTGGGTGGTAACCATTTGTTTTCTGGAAGTGTCAGGGAAAATGCAGACTGCCCAGGTGTTTGAGGGGAAGTCATGTGAGTCAGCTCCAGCCCAATCAGCCTGTTTCTATCGCAGCCACCGAGTAAGCCCTGGGCTATGCACAGATTGCACAAAGTGGAAAAATCATCCGATGGTGAGTGATTGTGGAACGGTTCACAGCGAATTAGCGGGCAATTTTTTTTAACAGCCCTGCTAAGCAATTCGCAGACTTGCACAGGGCGGGATGGCGTATTCCTGATCACAGGGCTATTATCTAGAGTACCCATAGTGTCCCTTATGCTGCTTTATATATAGATAGATAGATAGATAGATAGATAGATAGATAGATAGATAGATAGAATAATATATCTCTGTCATCAGGTAGTGTCCAGCTGCCTCTGAGGGGGCACCATTTTGTGATATAGGCGTGTCAAAATAAAATGCTATCCCCCCCCCCCCACACACACACACACAAACACACACACACACACACACACACACCAAAAAGGTTGTAGCATCCCTGGTACTAATTCAATTGTTTTACATTTACAGTAATTACACATTACATACAGCAGCAATTCCGAGTGATCCCATAGAGTATGTACAGTACATTCTTTCAGATGAGATTTTATGGACACCTCGGTTCTATACTCACCACTGTAGCAGCCGGTACATTGTAATACTCTGGGGCGTCCCTCTTATATGATGTCACTGTTGGTAATTAGAAATACTTAGATGCCTTTACATTGGTTATCATGTAGGGTATTACTGTATTATACAGATGTACTGATGCTACTGTAAGTGACTTGTCAAATTGATATATTGTCATTGTATTTAGAAAGCTGTCTCATACCTCCCAACTGTCCCGATTTACCAGGGATGGTTGGTTTTTGGGGACTGTCCCGGTTTCCCACCCATGGGCTGCAGTGTCCCATGGGAAGAAGGAGGGATGGGAGTTGGAAATCCCCCTGTCCTTTGCTGCAAGCAGTGGTGCATGTGCTCAACATCTATTCACAGGAGACAGAGGGTCTGGGAGCGTGCCCAGCAGCTCACATAGTGATGGCCACGCCCCCCATAGTGATCATTAGTCCTGTAAAACCACACCCCTAGTGGTGAGACCACACCCTTCCTGGTCCCGCGCAGACTACAGCAGCCAGATAGATGGGAGGTATGTCATCTACCACTACTACGTCAACAGTGAGTATGTCAACATGACTATGCAGAGTATGCCAACATGGGTGTAATGCTACTTATACAGCAGTGTGACAGTCTGGTTGTTAGATAGTAGTAACACAATATACACACATAACAAACATGCAACACATATGTTCTGTTCACAAGACATGTACATTACACATCTCCCCAATTACCTGTCTCTTCCTGTCTCAGGGGAAGGACACATCTCTTATACAGCAGGAAGGTTGCACTAACAATCAGCACAACTCCCAGGACTGTGCCACAGATGATTCCAGCGGTCCATCCAGCACTGAGCCCAGCAGAGCCTCCCCAGGCACCTGTGCAATAGATGGATGTCTGTTCTTATTAGAATATTTTAGCAAGTACAAGATAGTATACAGGAATACAATAAACAATCAGCAGCGGCTCCTACCTATGTGGGGGAGGGGGCTGCCTGGTGTGGGGGAGCAGAAGAGAGCCCCAGCCTATGGCCATGCCCTGGTGCCTGGCAGCTGCATAGTGCAATCTCTTGGCTTCTATGGAGTGCATTGGCTGCAGCCCGCAGAAGCCAACTTGGGCTGATGATGAGGCAGGTCAGTGTTGTTCTACAGGAAGCCAGCTCTTTGCTAATTGCAGCCCATTCTGGCAGGCCCACCTCCAAATGGGACCACCTGTCCTGCAGGTGACTGACAGGTAGCACTTCCAATAGGAAGTCACTGCCAGCCTCAGTGTACCAGGGCAGTCATTAACTAACTGGCTCACTGCAGTGGTGGGTCTTACTGGGTGTCTGCAGTCCTCCCAATCACAGGTAAATTCTACCACTGACTACAGTTAATGTAAGATAATATACAGGGATATCACCCATGGCATGTGCCTTATTTGTCTATATAATGATAATTGTTCTATTTCACATGCTATGAAGTAGAAGTGTGACAATGATCAGCATGAAGATTGATAGAATACCTCTAAACCTTTTTTTTTTTTTAATTAAGTCTTTATTTATATTAACAATTATAAAACATTATGTCACAAATCAGAAAAAATATATATACTTCAAGATTTACAGGTATATCTTTGACATATAACATTAGACACTAGACAAAAACCCCGGACTAACAAATATACACACAAATCTGGGTCTATCGATCCATAATTGATCCCTTATCAGTTTCTAAATCACATCCACACATACTGTACACAGTACGCTTTTTCTTTCCTGCCTTCTTTGTATCCCCACATCTTTACCTTCCTAGCCTTGTTTACAGCTCTAACCCTCCTACCCAAGTATATCAACCATTTTTAACTCTTTCAATTAGCGGCACATTTTTTACCCCTGTTCAGAACCCGATCTTATTGAGACTCTATCACCATCGTGAACATTACGGTACCTTTCCTTAGATTGTTTTAAATTATTTTAACCCCTTCCCGACATTTGACGTACATTTACGTCATGGCCGGGATGTACTTCCCGACACATGGCGTAAATGTACGTCATGGCTTTAAACTGTCACCGCGTCTATAGACGCGATGACAGTTTAAACATGTCTGCTGTCCCTGACAGCAGACATGTCCCTGCATGCCCAGGGGGGGCTGCGATGCCGCCCCCCGTCGGCGATCGCTGTGATTGGCTGTTCAGTGTGAACAGCCAATTACAGCGTTTTCTATGTCACCGGCGAATAACGTTCGCCGGTGACACAGGGATCGGTGGTGATTGGTGCTGTAAAGTACAGCACCAATCACCACGGGGTGTAAGGGTGACACTGGTGTCACCCCACCTCACCCAACCCGCCCCCAAAGGCCGTGATTGGTTCGCCGGACCGACGGACCAATCACAGCCATGGAGGGTGATTTAAACTAACGGTGACTGCACTGCAGACGCCATTCCGGTCTGGAATTGCGTGCAGTGCGGTCACCGTGCCTATCTGCCGCGATATACTGACCTGATCCTTGCAAACACTTACCTGATCACTGCTTGTAGCGTTCCTGGATCTTGTTACTTCTTGTGACTTCCTGTGTTGTGTTGTGCTGCTGTGCTGCTGCAGTGTGTTCGAGTTATAGATAGAGAGAGATAGAGAGAGAGAGATAGAGAGAGATAGAGAGGGCTAGTGACAGAGAGTGCTATATTTTGTGCTGCTGCAGTGTGATAGAGTTATAGATAGAGAGATAGAGAGAGATAGAGAGAGATAGAGAGATAGTGACAGATTGTGCTATATATTTTTTATATATATACAGCTGTACTGCGTGTGCAACTGACTGCTGCCCCCCCCCTTTTGTGCTGATCAGTATAAATTAACTGATCAGCAACTTTTTGGGGGCGCAGGTTTTTTTTTTATATATATACCTGTCAGTGCTGCTGCTGCAGTGTCATAGAGTGATAGATAGTGAGAGATAGAGAGATAGAGAGAGATAGTGATAGAAAGTGCTATATTTTGTGTCTGCTGCCCCCCTTTTGTGCACCCCCAGCAACTTTTTGGGGGTGCAGGGGTTATTTTTTATATATATAACTCTCAGTGCTGCTGCTGCAGTGTCATAGAGTGATAGATAGAGAGAGATAGAGAGAGATAGTGACAGAGAGTGATAGAGAGTGCTATATTTTGTGTCGGCTGCCCCCCTTTTGTGCACCCCCAGCAACTTTTTGGGGGTGCAGGGTTTTTTTTTATATATATAACTGTCAGTGCTGCTGCTGCAGTGTCATAGAGTGATAGATAGTGAGAGATAGAGAGAGATAGAGAGAGATAGAGAGAGATAGTGACAGAGAGTGATAGAGAGTGCTATATTTTGTGTCTGCTGCCCCCCCCCCCTTTTGTGCTGATCACTATATCTGAGGTGATCAGCAACTTTTTGGGGGTGCAGAGTTTTTTTTTTTATATATACCTGCCAGTTGCACTGTCAGTTGCACCAAAGGTTGTGCACCTGCTGCCCCTCACTGGTAATCAGTGTCGCATCACTGATCACCTTTTTTTTTTTTTTTTTGAGGGTGCTGTGGGGTCTTTTTTTATTTTTTTTTTATCAAATTTTTTTGATCAAATTCCTGTTGCCTTTGAGCGCTGTTCAGTGACGGACGTTACTGACCAACATCTGTGCTCAATTTTTGGCGCAGGACCTTTTTTTTTTTTTTTCTGCACTACATACACACTACATACTACATTAAAATAAAGTTTGTACCCCCCCCCCCCCCCTACACTATACACGTGTTGAAACATTTCCCTACCAGAAACACAAAAATAAAAATGGCATCCCAAATGTCATCCCAAATGTCATCCCAAATGTCATCCCAGTCATCCAGAAGAATGTATTCAGCGGAGGAGGCATATGCCATGCTTGCCTCTGACTCTGACACAGCCAGTGAGGCAAGCGGGGAATTTGAAGGATTCATCTTAAGCTCCTCTTCCTCCTCTAGTGATGAGGGACCCCCTCAAAGACGCCCCCGTAGAGCAGCTGAGACCCCCCCCCCCAATAATTGATCTCGTATGGACCCCACCACCAGACAATTTTGAGCCCCAGGTTCCTGAGTTTTTGGCCATCCCAGGAATCCAATTTGATTCCACAGGTCTCAGAGAAATTGACTTTTACAAATTATTTTTCTCTGATGATTTTATAAATTTAATGGTGGACCAAACTAATTTATATGCCCAGCAGTTTATTGCTCAAAACCCCACGTCATCATTTGCTAGGTGGACCCCTGTAGATGCAGTAGAGATGATGACGTTTTGGGGTCTGGTGTTTCATATGGGCATAGTAAAAAAGCCAGAAATTAGGCAATATTGGAGTACAGATGTTCTGTACAGCACCCCATTTTACCGTATGGCCATGACTCGGGCTCGTTTTGAGATAATCCTTAAATTTTTGCATTACAACGATAATGCACAGTACCCACCCAGAGATGATCCCACCTTTGACCGGCTATTCAAAGTCAGGCCGGTCATTGATCACTTCAGTGCCAAATTTGAAGAGATGTACATCCCAGATAAATTCATTTGCATAGACGAGTCCCTTATACATTTTAAAGGAAGGGTTAAATTCCGCCAGTACCTTCCCAGTAAGAGGGCAAGGTATGGCATAAAAATGTATAATCTGTGTGAAAGCACCTCAGGGTACACCCACAGGTTTAGGGTATATGAAGGGAAGGATTCAAGAATTGAACCGCCAGAATGCCCCCCCTCCCTCGTAGGTGTTAGTGGAAAAATTGTCTGGGATTTAGTGCACCCCTTCCTGGATAAAGGTTATCACCTCTATGTGGATAACTTTTACACCAGCATCCCCCTGTTTAAGGCCCTTGGTTCAAGAGGTACAGCAGCTTGCGGTACTGTGCGCAAGAACCAAAGAGGCCTCCCAAAAACGCACATTGCCCAAGTAATGAGAAGGGGTGAAAGCAGGGGAATATGCACCGAAAATATGTTGTTGGTCAAATATAAGGACAAGAGGGATGTCCTTATACTGACAACAATTCACGGAGACAGTACCACCTCCGTCCCTGTACGAGGTACCAGTACCCACACCTCAAAACCTAATTGTATCCTGGATTACAATAGGTACATGGGCGGAGTGGATCTTTCAGATCAGGTACTGAAGCCGTACAGTGCCCTGCGGAAAACAAAAATCTGGTACAAGAAGCTGGCCGTGTATATCATCCAGATGGCACTGTATAACGCTTACGTGCTATTCCGTTCTACCAGCCAGAGGGGGACATTTATGCACTTTCAAGAGGAAGTCATAAAGGGCCTAATATTTGGGAACCAGCAGGCAGAGGGCCCCAGTACTTCTAGTACTGGCCCCCGTATTGTACCAGGGCAGCATTTTCCTGATGAAATCCCCTCCACTGGAAAAAAGGGCAGGACACAAAAAAGGTGCAAAGTTTGCTATAAAAAGGGAATAAGAAAGCAAACTATTTTCCAGTGTGACACTTGCCCCGACAAACCCGGCCTATGTATAAAGGAGTGTTTTAAAATATACCACACATCTATGGATTATTAGGTTCATAATTTCACCGTGCTTCGGGGGTCTTGCTAATGCCACATAGCACCCACCATTCATTCCACCAGAATCTGAGCCGCAAAATCCAAAAATCACTCCTTCCCTTCTGAGTCCTGCCATGCACCCAACTGGTATTTTTTGGTCACATGTGAGGCATTGCTGTACTCGGGAGAAATTGGGGCACAGATTTTGGGGTGCTTTTTCTCCTTCATACCTTCTGAAAATGAAAAATTTTGAGCCAGAACTGCATTTTTATGTAAAAAAAAATGTAATTTTTCATTTTCACTGCCCAGTTGTATCAAAATTGGTGAAACCCCTGGGGGTTTGAAATGTACACTATACCCCTAGATGAATTCCCTGAGGGGTGTAGTTTGCAAAATGGGGTCAATTGTGGGGGGGTTCCACTGTATTGGTGCTTTGGGGGTCTTGCTAATGCGACATAGCACCCACCAACATTCCACCAGAATCTGTGCTGCAAAATCCAAATATCACTCCTTCCCTTCTGAGTCCTGCCATTTTTTGGTCACACATGAGGCATTGCCGTACTCGGGAGAAATTGGGGCACAGATTTTGGGGTGCTTTGTCTCATTCATTCCTTGTGAAAATGAAAAATTTTGAGCCAGAACTGCATTTTTGTGTAAAAAATTTAATTTTTCATTTTCACTGCCCAGTTGTACCACAATTGGTGAAACCCCTGGGGGTTTGAAATGTACACTATACCCCTAGTTGAATTCCCTGAGGGGTGTAGTTTGCAAAATGGGGTCACTTGTGGGGGGGTTCCACTGTATTGGTGCTTTGGGGGTCTTGCTAATGCGACATAGCACCCACCAACATTCCACCAGAATCTGTGCTGCAAAATCCAAATATCACTCCTTCCCTTCTGAGTCCTGCCATTTTTTGGTCACACATGAAGCATTGCCGTACTCGGGAGAAATTGGGGCACAGATTTTGGGGTGCTTTGTCTCCTTCATACCTTATGAAAATGAAAAATTTTGAGCCAGAACTGCATTTTTGTGTAAAAAAAATGTAATTTTTCATTTTCACTGCCCAGTTGTATCAAAATTGGTGAAACCCCTGGGGGTTTGAAATGTACACTATACCCCTAGATGAATTCCCTGAGGGGTGTAGTTTGCAAAATGGGGTCACTTGTGGGGGGGTTCCACTGTATTGGTGCTTTGGGGGTCTTGCTAATGCGACATAGCACCCACCAAAATTCCAACAGAATCTGTGCTGCAAAATCCAAATATCACTCCTTCCCTTCTGAGTCCTGCCATGCACCCAACTGGTATTTTTTGGTCACATGTGAGGCATTGCCATACTCTGGAGAAATTGGGGCACAGATTTTGGGGTGCTCTGTCTCATTCATACCTTATGAAAATGAAAAATTTTGAGCCAGAACTGCATTTTTGTGTAAAAAAATGTAATTTTTCATTTTCACTGCCCAGTTGTATCAAAATTGGTGAAACCCCTGGGGGTTTGAAATGTACACTATACCCCTAGATGAATTCCCTGACGGGTGTAGTTTGCAAAATGGGGTCACTTGTGGGGGGGTTCCACTGTATTGGTGCTTTGGGGGTCTTGCTAATGCGACATAGCACCCACCAAAATTCCACCAGAATCTGTGCTGCAAAATCCAAATATCACTCCTTCCCTTCTGAGTCCTGCCATGCACCCAACTGGTATTTTTTGGTCACATGTGAGGCATTGCCATATTCGGGATAAATTGGGGCACAGATTTTGGGGTGCTTTGTCTCCTTCATTCCTTGTGAAAATGAAAAATTTGGAGCCAGAACTGCATTTTTGTGTAAAAAAATTAATTTTTCATTTTCACTGCCCAGTTGTACCACAATTGGTGAAACCCCTGGGGGTTTGAAATGTACACTATACCCCTAGTTGAATTCCCTGAGGGGTGTAGTTTGCAAAATGGGGTCACTTGTGGGGGGGGTTCCACTGTATTGGTGCTTCGGGGGTCTTGCTAATGCGACATAGCACCCACCAAAATTCCACCAGAATCTGAGCTGCAAAATCCAAAAATCACTCCTTCCCTTCTGAGTCCTGCCATGCACCCAACTGGTATTTTTTGGTCACATGTGAGGCATTGCCGTACTCGGGAGAAATTGGGGCACAGATTTTGGGGTGCTTTTTCTCCTTCATACCTTAAGAAAATGAAAAATTTTGAGCCAGAACTGCATTTTTGTGTAAAAAAATGTAATTTTTCATTTGCACAGCCCAGTTGTATCAAAATTGGTGAAACCTCTGGGGGTTTGAAATGTACACTATACCCCTAGATGAATTCCCTGAGGGGTGTAGTTTGCAAAATGGGGTCACTTGTGGGGGGGTTCCACTGTATTGGTGCTTTGGGGGTCTTGCTAATGCGACATAGCACCCACCAAAATTCCACCAGAATCTGTGCTGCAAAATCCAAATATCACTCCTTCCCTTCTGAGTCCTGCCATGCACCCAAATGGTATTTTTTGGTCACATGTGAGGCATTGCCATACTCAGGAGAAATTGGGGCACAGATTTTGGGGTGCTTTTTCTCCTTCATACCTTATGAAAATGAAAAATTTTGAGCCAGAACTGCATTTTTGTGTAAAAAATTTAATTTTTCATTTTCACTGCCCAGTTGTACCACAATTGGTGAAACCCCTGGGGGTTTGAAATGTACATTATACCCCTAGATGAATTCCCAGAGGGGTGTAGTTTGCAAAATGGGGTCACTTGTGGGGGGCTTCCACTGTATTGGTGCTTCGGGGGTCTTGCTAATGCGACATAGCACCCACCAAAATTCCACCAGAATCAGAGCTGCAAAATCCAAAAATCACTCCTTCCCTTCTGAGTCCTGCCATGCACCCAACTGGTATTTTTTGGTCACATGTGAGGCATTGCCATACTCGGGAGAAATTGGGGCACAGATTTTGGGGTGCTTTGTCTCCTTCATTCCTTGTGAAAATGAAAAATTTTGAGCCAGAACTGCATTTTTGTGTAAAAAATGTAATTTTTCATTTGCACAGCCCAGTTGTATCAAAATTGGTGAAACTCCTGGGGGTTTGAAATGTACACTATACCCCTAGATGAATTCCCTGAGGGGTGTAGTTTGCAAAATGGGGTCACTTGTGGGGGGGGTTCCACTGTATTGGTGCTTCGGGGGTCTTGCTAATGCAACATAGCACCCACCAACATTCCACCAGAATCTGAGCTGCAAAATCCAAAAATCACTCCTTCCCTTCTGAGTCCTGCCATGCACCCAAATGGTATTTTTTGGTCACATGTGAGGCATTGCCGTACTCGGGAGAAATTGGGGCACAGATTTTGGGGTGCTTTGTCTCCTTCATTCCTTGTGAAAATGAAAAATTTGGAGCCAGAACTGCATTTTTGTGTAAAAAAATTAATTTTTCATTTTCACTGCCCAGTTGTACCACAATTGGTGAAACCCCTGGGGGTTTGAAATGTACACTATACCCCTAGATGAATTCCCTGAGGGGTGTAGTTTGCAAAATGGGGTCACTTGTGGGGGGGTTCCTAACTTTTAGCATCTTATGGTGCCTAGAAACCTACATGGTGCCTAAAAAATAATCCCATAAAAAGGAGGCTCCAAAATCAAGTAGGTGCTCCTTCTATTATGAAGCCTGTGGTTTGGTCAACGTGCACACTAGGGCCACATATAGGATATTTTTGAAAACAAAAGAATTGGGGGAATCAATTTTTAGTCACATTTCTCTAGTAAAATCTACTGTGTTCCTTAGAAAAATGTATTAAAATTGCAAATCTGCAAAAAAAATGAAATTTTGAAATGTCACCTACACTTTGTTTTAATTCCTGTGAAACACCTAAAGGGTTAACAAACTTCCAAAATGCTGTTTTGAATACTGTGAGGGGTGCAGTTTTTGAAATGGCATCATTTATGGGGGTGTCTCACATACAAGTCCCTCAAAGTCACATCAGAACTGAACTGGTCCCTAAAAAAATCAGTGTTTGAAATTTTCTTGAAAATTTGAGAATTTGCTATTCATATTGTAAGCCTCCTAGTGTCCAAAAAAATTAAAAGGAAGTTTAAATAATGATGGAAACATAAAGTAGACATATGGTCTATGTTAGTTATTAACTATTTTGAGTGGTATGATTATTTGTCTCACAAGCAGAAAATTTAACATTTTGCAAATTGCTAAATTTTCCATTTTTTTACGACATTTTGGTATTTTTCACAAAAAAACACAGACTGTATCGACCCAAATTTACCACTAATTTGAAGTACAATGTGTCACGAGAAAACAATCTCAAAATCACTGGGATAAGTAAAAGCAAAAAAAAGTTATCCCCACTTAAGTGATACATGTCAGATTTGAAAAAAAGGGCTCTGTCAGGAAGGCAAAAACTGGCTGTGTCAGGAAGGGGTTAAATCATTGTATAAGTACTTGTGTCCTAATTTTTTTTTTTATAAATCGGTGCATTGGTGCAAAAATACTATTATGTATACTCAGGAATTGTATTTGTTGTCTAACCTACACAATCCATTTACTGCGCTATTACTAATTGTGAATTACAATATACATTTCTAACATACTTAGTGCTTATATTCCTACGCCACTTTCTGTAAATTATTACTATTTGTGACTTTATAATATACTGATCGGTTCCAGTGTCCCCAAATACTATGACATTTCTGAAACGTGCCATGGGACGCATATACTTATTTCTAATGCTCAAAGGTAACATTTACTATATTAACCCATTCTACCACCTCTGAGTTAGTAACATGTTTAGGAGCAGATAATGCAACCCTCCACCTCATCTCATCCATCCGGGGGATATTATCTATCCACTTGAGGGCCCCCAACTCCTCTGCTTGTACATAGGAGTGGAGATAACCATAAATTTTGGACAACCGTTTACCCACATCTATTTGCTTAATACATCTCTGACATGGGGATTCTTCAATATGCTCCAGATCCCCCTTACTATACTGAGCCATGGTCTCACTTGCAAATATCTATAGAACATTTCCTTTGGTAGATTAAACTCCGCTTGTAGCTGACTAAAAGACTTCAAAGCGCCCCCTCCCCCAATATAGTTGTCCAATAGTGCTTATTCCAAGTAAATTCCATATCTACCCCCCGCTGTTCTTTAATTTCCCTCAATGTATAAATGTATATAGGGAGAAGATAGGAGTAACTGGATCCAAACTCTCAAAATTAGTTACCTCTAAACCTTAGTACACAACTTACAGTTGGTTTGTTTTATCATATACCAATGAATAAGAATGTTTGATGATGGAGGTCCCTTTATGAGCTGGACGGATCTTAGATTACTAGGCTGAGGGAAATTGAGCTTATTCAGTGCACAGCACTAAGGGGATATATGTTTGTGGTCAGAGCCGGCCCTACCCTAAATGACACCCTAGGCAAGATTTTGGCTGGTGCCCCCTAGCACCGCCACTAGTTCCGCCTCTGACCCTGTTCCCCTTTCCCAGCACCATCAACCCTCATCATAGCAGTCATCATTTTGGTGCTCCTACCCGCACATATTCGGTGCGCAGCCCAAACAGGGGTGTGTTCTTGCTGGGAAGGGGCATGGCCACACAATAGTACCCCCAATTCAAATTATGCCACACAGTAGTGCAACTTTATTCACATTATATCATGCGATGGTGTCCCTTATTCACGTTACATCACACAGTAGTACCACTTTACCTTATATACATTACTCCTCACATTATTCACATTATACCCTTAGAAAAAAATCCTGAGAAAATATTGTATTGTAAGCACCTCCATGGCCACTCTGCAACCCAGCACAAAGCAGCCTGTGCTGGGCAGAGGAGAAGATCTGCAGCTGCTGCTGTCACTTAAGGGGTGGGGGCCCGGGGCCCCCACTGGGCCCTTCCATCAGACTTTGGCCTGGGTAATTTGCACCCCCTACCCCTTTCTCTTGGCACCCCTGATAATACCACACAGTAATGCCCCTTACACATGACACACATTATTAATGTCCTTATAACCATAATGCCCCTTACACATTATGCCAAACTTTATTAATGCCCTTCATACACATAATGACACACATAATGGCCCTTACACATATGTCACACATTATTAATGCCCTTATACACATGACACACATAATGCCCCTTACACATATGTTGCACATTATTAATGTCCTTATACATGACACACATAATGCCCCTTACACATATGTTGCACATTATTAATGCCCTTATACACATGACACACATAATGCCCATTACACATATGTTGCACATTATTAATGCCCTTATTCACATGACACACATAATGCCTGTTACACATATGCCGAATACTATTGCACATCCAACCCACCCCTATATTCTGTGTGCGACTGTGGCTGTACTTGCATACGGAATGCTATGTTACAGTGATTTCCATGAATACACTATTTCATATGCAGATACAGCCTCACTCACGCACAGAATATAGGCATGCTGCATATCATTTTAATCAGCAGAAGCTGCTGGTACCCCAAGGTATTCCAAATGCCCTAGGCAATTGCCTAGTTTGCCTATGCCTAAGGCTGGCTCTGATTTAGTCTTTGTTATGTGTAGTACAGTGACATGCGGTGAGGTCAGTGGCTGGTGAGGCACTGATTTGCAAGTAGAATGTTTTTCTTAAGTGGTACCATAAATAGTCGTGGTTGTGTCTCATGAGGGGGTGTGGTCACATGCAACTAGAGGAGTGGCTACATAACAATAGAGGCATGGTCACATCATGCCACACACTCCTTCAGCCATATAACTCTCCACCCCCCTCAAGCACGTATGTACCTCTCACTCCCTCCTTCCCTGACAGCCATATACCTCTCCTCCCTCCCTGTCTAACCAATGTACCTCTCACTCCCTCCTTATATCAATACTGCATCTTTCATTAATAGCCTGGCCCTGCCTCCCTGCAGGACCTAGATCAGTGGTTCTCAACCCTGGCCCTCAAGTACCCCAACAGTGCACATTTTCCAGGACCCCACACAGAATCACAAGTGACATAATTAGCTCCACCTGTGGATCTTTTAAAATGTGTCTGAATAATGAGTGCACCTGCCGGGTGACCTGGAAAACATGCACTGTTGGGGGTACTTGAGGACCAGGGTAGGGAACCACTGACCTAGATCATCTGTAGGAACAGGGGCCATCTGGGCTGCACAATGCCAGGGTCGGTGCAAGGTATAAAAACAGTGGTTGGCAAGGTATCTCAGCACTCTATGCAAATCTCCAGCAAACTACCCAGCCATACCAAGCCTCTGGCCCATCATCCAGTCAGGTTAGGGGTATGATATGAGAGAGAGAGAATAAATATATTTCTTTTGTCCAGTATTTATGGTTACCACATCACGAATTTTAAAGTAGTATGCTAATCCGCAGAAATATCTATTACATCTTCAGCAAAAGATGCAATATTAAAGCATATGAAATGCTGATAGGCTATGTAGCAGTGTGGCTGACTGCTACATATGTTTTGGACCCCCTGCCAGGGGAACCTGGATTGGCACCATATTATATACAGTACTTTGCAGCAATATGAGAGCGACCCTGCTGTGAGAGAGATATACACAGCGCACACCGTGTTCCTCCCCCCTCTCGCCGAAGACCTCCCTACCACCAGTGACAGCACCCCAATGGCCTCCCTTCCCCCAACGCTACTAATGCTGATAGCACCCCCCTGTGCAAGTGAACATTGCGGCACCCAAAATCGCACCCAAGACATCACCTCCAGCACTGCGATGCCGACAGCATAGCGCACTCTTCCTCCACCTCTCTCCCCATACCTGCCGCCGCGGGTGAAGTGGTGCCACTGCAGCTCCTCAGCGATAGTGGTGGAGGGAGCGTATCTTCTAACACTCTAACGCTCCAGGGTCACCCTTCTGCAGGGTCATCAACAAGTCAGAGGAAAGGGGTATGTGCACTGGAGGAGGCGGCACCGGCTGGGGTGATTAGAACAAGTGAGCAGGGAGTGAGTGACTCACAACCTGTCAGTGCCTTCATTTTTTTTACCCCACTCAGTGCCCCCCTCCGGTGCTGGCGCATCATGTGTTGTAAACTACTGCTGCTGTCTCACCCCGACCGATGATCCTCTGCAATACCAGCCGCTATCATGAAAAAGAAAATGACATTGCGGAAGTGGAGGTATGACATGCTGGTGCATACCGCCCCAGTTCGAGCTTCAGTGACAGGAACGTGCTTTCATATTGGCTGAAAGCACGCCCTTGTCACAGAGGCACTTGTACAGGTGCCGCTTCCAATAGGTTTTTTAATGGGCTTTTAGAGCCCTCTGCTTTTCCCCACCCCCTGCCTGTCCCCTGCTTCCACCTATTCTAATGAGAAACTGGAGGCACCACTTGCGGTGCCTCCAAAATCAATTTAAACTCTATGCAGCGCAGAAAATGATTACATTAATATAAAGAATATACTTATGACACAGAATATGTGTCATAAGTATCTTCTTTGTATTATTTGAATCATTAATGACAGGGGAGGCACTGCCTCCCCTACCTCCCCTGACTGCACGTCCCTGGTGTAGTATGTGAAAATTTTCACTTAAAACCGTTTTAAAGAAAGTACACTTCATGGAGATATTTTTTTCATAACGAAAGGGAAAGATGTACGGTAAAACATCTCTACATTGGAATACCAGTACGCAATACTAAAGAATCTTAAAGATACCTTGATGTTTTTGTCGGAACTCCTTAAAGAGGTGAGTGGGGTACCCACAAGATTATATTTGCCACCCCTTCGTAATGTATTTCTAAACCACACCTTTGGAGTAAGTTGGGGTACGCTCACTTTCTTGATACACACTGAGAGTCGTAAAGACCCCACACTACCTCTTGGTAAACGTTATTACACATTATTCCCTTTTTTTCCCCTCATAATCATCTGTACCAAGAACTTTTAGACTATCATTAGCAGGAGCAGAAATAACTTCAAAACAACTCACTAGAAAGCAGATACCGGAATCCATATACATGGAACGCAATATTTTATTTTCATTTTCCTCTTCACCTGTATTTTCTATCTCCCCAAATCCATCACGATACCGAGAAGAAGCGCCACAGGGATCTACTACCTGTTCACTAATTGTATCTGTTCTAAACTACAATACCGTTCCTGAAGTGGGACTACCAAAACGTGTTGCACGGATTATCCAGCCCATGGAGGAGACTGTGTAATCACCTTTAGGTAAACTTTTTGCAGTGGTGCCGAACTGCTTAGCACAGGACCTGTTTATACACCCAACACAACCACCTGTGTTTGATGAGACTTTGACCATCACTCCTCCGTTGTTTTATTGCATAATAATTGCATATTCTATTGTCATTTATGTTCACTGGAACCCAGGTAATTTCAGTACTTTTTATCCTAGATGTGGGTAGGGAAGACAATCCTGGGGCATTTTTTCAATACGGGATTATAGATTGAAAAAATACTCAATATCAGGATTCCCAGGACTAGCTTCCTTTAAAAAAATCACCTCGGCCTCCCCACATATTTACTTACGTGTGCGGTGCAGCGGGGGCTGGCGGAGCGGCTGTGTGGCCTGCGGAGCGTGACCTGTGACCATGTCATGCTGCGCAGAACCGCACAGCCGAGTCCGGGAGAAGCCGGGCAGCATCTGAGCAGGTGCTTATTTGTTTTAAACTCCAATATGTTAAAGTCTGCAGGAAGGAGACTGGGAGCAATGACAGGTGAGAAGGAGCCTGAAACGGGTATGGGTCATAGGTCCAATACTATGACGGTCGACACACATTAGGTTGACCAGTAAATGTTGACATGGCTTAGGTCGACACATGAACTAGGCCAACTTGTCTAAGGTTGACACCAGCATTAGGCCGACAATGGGATTTTGCTGTTACCATGCTTTGTGCATGATGCCTCCTTGTGCTCAGCACACTATTACAGTATATTCAACCTCTATGCCCTAGTGCAGGGCTGGGCAATTGCGGCCCTCCAGATGTTGAGGAACTACACATCCCAGCATGCCTTGCATCAGATTCAGCATGGCCACATAGCAAAACTAATGCAAAGCATCCTGGGATGTGTAGTTCCTCAACATCTGGAGGGCCGCAATTGCCCAGCCCTGCTCTAGTGGATGGTAGTGTATGAAATACCGTCTGTTTTTTTGGGAAAAAATGTTAAAAACTCATCGACCTTTGGACTGTTGACCTTACCATTGCCGACCTAATGCTTGTGTTGATCTTCTGACCTTGTTGACCTTAGCCATGTCGACCTATTTTATGTAGAGAAAAAGGGTATTGGTACCACGCTCTGCCCCTATAGTTCTTTTATTGGTGTGGTGTATAGGAAATAACGATGTTAGCTGGAAACTGTGGTTGGATTTGAATAATTTGTAACTTTACTTATGAACAAAAGTACACAGTGTATACATTCCAAATGCTTTCACAGATAGGTTGATACAATGTCTGTATTCACGTGTATTGCTACAGATCAAAACAAAACATAACAGTGAAGTGGGGATTAATGATAAAGCATACAGATTTAAACATACAAATGCAGATGTACTGATCTATAATGCTGTGGTGTAGGGGTGCACAGGGGGTGGGCAGGGAGATGGATGGGGGGCCGTCTTGGATTGGGGGTCGGTTGCCTGGCTGGGATGTTGTTGCTCTCTCCGTTGGTTCTGGGCTCAGGGGGTGTTGGTGTTCCCTGGGCTGCTTGGGTCGATCGGCTTCCAGGCGTCACGTCTGCGGGAGATGCCGGTGCACTGGGGGGTTGGCGGCGGTTGTTCTGGAGGAACCTTGTGCTGTACCTCTTCAGGGTGACAGGTCAGTGCCGTTCCTCCAGAACAACCGCCGCCAACCCCCCAGTGCACCGGCATCTCCCGCAGACGTGATGCCTGGAAGCTGATCGACCCAAGCAGCCCAGGGAACACCAACACCCCCTGAGCCCAGAACCAACGGAGAGACCAACAACATCCCAGCCAGGCAACCAACCACCAGTCCAAGACGCCCCCCCATCCATCTCCCTGCCCACCCCCTGTGCACCCCTTCACCACAGCATTATAGATCAGTACATCTGCATTTGTATGTTTAAATCTGTATGCTTTATCATTAATCCCCACTTCACTGTTATGTTTTGTTTTGATCTGTAGCAATACACGTGAATACAGACATTGTATCAACCTATCTGTGAAAGCATTTGGAATGTATAGACTGTGTACTTTTGTTCATAAGTAAAGTTACAAATTATACAAATCCAACCACAGTTTCCAGCTAACATCGTCATTTCCTATACACCACACCAACAAAAGAACTATAGGGGCAGAGCGCGGTACCAATACCCTTTTTCTCTACGTATCAAAATTAGCCGAGCCAGGTCAAACGGCTGGTGCCGCTGCTAGCACCGAACAAAGGCACAGTGCGCAGGTTACCCCCAAGGACCTATTTTATGTGTTGACCTAAGCCCTGTTGATCTTTAGTGGTTGACCTAATGTATGTTGACCTTTATAGTCAGTAATGTCTCAAGTACTCACAGGATACGGTCACTGTGTAGGGATCGCTGATACTCTTACTGACTGGGTTCTCAGCCCTGCATCTGTATTCTCCTGTGTCTGACCGTTCAGCTCTGGAGAAGGTGACCGTCCTGTTATCTGCTGATAGGCTGGGACCAGAGGGGAGACTGAGGTTGTTCTTACTCCATAGTATCCTCTCAGCTCTCTTATTGGTGTCACACGTCAGGGAGAATGTTCCATTTTCCTTGGGCTGGGAGTTAGACGCTGTGACCGTAGGCTTACTGACCCGCTCTGTGGATGGAGGAACATAGGGACAGGTAAGAGGTTACATATAGATATTGTTAATTATATCACTATGTAAAATTACACAGAAATAAAATGAATTTGATAACTAACAATGACATTTTGCTCCTTTATATGATCATATCCCCATGGTGCTTGTAGAGATCATTTCATTTACTAGAGGATCCATCATTGGAAAACAGTCATACAGTATGTGAGCCCAAGTATCATATTGCCACTAGGAAAGCATTGGGCAATTGTTGACTTCTTTATAATGCCCCATGTGTGGGGGCAGCCAGGTTACCTTTTCCAGAGACTGATAGTAGGGAGCCTATTAAATATGATGACGTGGACAGTAAAAGAAAGTCACAACTACAAGTGACCCTCTGGGGTGGAAAAGGCTGTCTTGGCCTTGGCAGCCTCAGTCACTATAATTTTCCAGTACCCTTTTGTTAAGTGACGAGTAGTGTGATAGAGACTTTTTGTTACATTTTCCACTTGTCCATCAACAGGGGTCATAGGATAGGAGTCACGGGGACTATCGCAGGATTTGCATGGGGGGGGGGGTTTCCAGAGAGGGTGATCTCGATGGTCAGTATACAGACATCGGAATCCCTCCTGACAGTACTCCAACAGAGGGGCAATCGCAAAAATTCCACTTGCGGGCTCTGTGCTCACTGCACTCACCATATTTTGTTACTAATGGGAGACCAATGTGCCTCGGTCTCATTGTCCCTTGTTAAATTACACCATAATATACATACGTTTTGTTTAATTACCATTAACTAGGCATCCCTGCGACATCTGTTTTTAAATAGATTTTTGTTATTTTTAGTTACCATGGTTACAGACTACATAGTGAATGACGCATCACGCAGCTCGACTGACATAAGAAATGATGATGTCATTCTGCCTGAAGGCAACCAGCTAAGTTGTCTAAGTCTGCCCCTCCTTTCTCATGACACGCTCACTCTTGATCCCATCTTTCTCTTTCCCTCCCTTACATTCTCTCACTCGCACATCTCTCATTTGCTCATTCCCTCTTTTTACATGAAGCCCTCTCGATCTCTCACTGACCTCTCTCTCCCTCGTTCACACTTCTCTCTTTTTCTCCGATGCTCTCTTGTGGGATAATGCACTAAGCAGTGGCTGTACATCCAGCCACCCATCACATATCACATATTCACTAACATATACAATGTGCAACACAAATTGTAGCCCTTCCGATAAGCACTGCCTGTTGCTATCCCCCGCCACTGTCACGATCCGAGCTGTCAGACAGACTTTCTTACCGGCTAAGTGCCTCCGCAGGTTCAGCTTGCGGTCCAGACGTCATCTCTGCCGGCCTCCTGTCTCCCAGTGACAGTCCCCAGTGCACGGCAATCCACCTGTCCGCCGCCATTGCTCCCAGTATCCAGCATGGTGTGCACAAACACACTTTCCCGCCATAGCAGACATGGGGGCTGCCATGTTCTTTCCAGTCACATGTCTGTGCTGTCCAATCCTGTTGGTTCTGATCTCCCTGTCATACTTCCTCGGCCAATCCTGGCCACCCAGTGGGGATAAGTATGCTGGGAGCTCTCAGAACCATTGCTAGTGCTTCAGTTGTCTCCAGTGTATGGTCAGCTGTCCTTGTCTCCGTGCAAGTGTATTTCTCTGCTGGTGTTGTCTTCCATGCTGCAGTGTGTTCCAGGTTGTTCCATCTCCTGTGAAGTCCAGGTTATTCCATCGCCTGTGATCCTGCCTCGTCAGCCCAGCGACCAAGCCTAGCTCCGGGACTCTGGTCCTTCCGATGCTCCAGCATCATCCACCATCGATGTTCCATCGCTAGTCCGATATTCCGGATCTCCTGCTTACCTCCGCCTCCCCCCTCTGTCTATCTCTTCACTGGCTCCCCATTCCTTTCCGAGTTCTCTTTAAACTCCTCACCACCACCTACAAAGCTCTCTCCTCCTCCACCGCTCCTTACCTCTCTTCACTGATCTCTATCCACACTCCCTCCCGTCCTCTTCGCTCCATCGCTGACCGCCGACTGACCTCTCACCTAATCACCTCCTCCCACTCCCGTGTCCAAGACTTCTCTCGCGCTGCCCCCCTGCACTGGAACAACCTCCCGCCACCCATTAGGCTTTCTGATTCCCTTACCTCCTTCAAGCGCTCCCTCAAAACCCACTTTTTTCGACTAGCCTATCCCTCCTCCTAACCTCTTTTGATCCTCTTATCCTGCCTCCGTTCCCCTCCGTTCCTACTTATCCTATTGTTTTTCGTTCGTCCACCCACCTATTTTTAGTATGTTAACTCTTATGAGTAGGGCCCTCCTTCCTCACGTACTCACCCTACCTCTTTACCTCACCTGTGCTCCTGTCCTGTTCTTCCCTTCCTCTACTTCATCTTTAGTCTCCTTGACAATTTTGACACCTACTTCTGAACTGATGCTGACTTTAGTTCTACCAGCTATACCCCCATTTATACTGTATTTTTCAACACACCCTGTACGTTACCTCGTCATTTTTTTTTTTTTTGTTTGCTATGTACGGCACTGCGGACACTTTGCGGCGCCCTATAAATAAACGTACTACTACTACTACTACTACTACTACTACTACTTCCGTCCGTCATTCCGGACCCACAGTCATCTCCCGTCCGTCATTCCGGACCCACAGTCTCCTTCCATATCCGATAACCGAATCCGATGTTCCCACATCATCATTGATAGTCCGATATTCCGGATCTCCAAGCCAAGCTTCCGTCCGTCATTCCGGACCCACAGTCAAGCTCCAGTCTTCCGTCCGTCATTCCGGACCCACAGTCTTCACATCCGATGTTCCACCATCGATCCCACATATCATCACATCTGTAAAGTATTGCAATCTGCATGAACTCTGTCATATCTCCTGCATACTTTACTGTCTGTTTATATTACAACCATCTGCAAATAAACTCCGGTTGTATTTTACCTCTGACTGCTTATTGGCTCTGGGTGCACTGTCGCGCACTCCATGCGCAAGGGTCCTCTCCAACCTTCCCGGTTCAGGTACCGGTCCAGGTCCCCACCAGAGGTCTCAGTCTCGTCGACTAAGCCCCTGGTGTGACAGTAAGCACTAGCAAAATGGATCCAGCCGCAAACCAAGCATCTCCACCCAGCCCTGTACAGCAACTGGCTGTTCGCTTGGATCAGCAAGAGGCTGCGCAGAGCCAAGTGATTCATTGTCTGCAAGATCTGTCTTCCCGGCTGGATAAGCTACAGACCACTCTCAGTGGCCCTGAGCCTGTCAGAGAACTTCCAAGTCCAGTTCATCCTCCTGTAATGGCTGCTGCACCGCGCCTTCATCTGTCTGTCCCCACCAAGTATGATGGGAATCCCAAGACCTGTCGAGGTTTTCTCAATCAGTGTGAGATTCACTTTGAGCTGCAACCCAGCAACTTCCCTACTGAAAGGGTCAAGATCGCCTACATCATCTCCCTCCTGTGTGGAGCAGCGTTAGAATGGGCGTCTCCCTTATGGGAAAGATCTGATGCCATCCTGTCCAACTACAAGGACTTCGTGTCAACATTCCGGCGTATCTTCGACGAGCCTGGGCGATCAGCATCTGCCTCCACTGAACTCCTCCGTCTCAGACAGGGATCCCGCTCCGTCGGGCAATATCTGGTCCAGTTCCAGATTCTGGCGTCTGAACTCTCCTGGTGTGATGGGGCCTTATACGCAGCTTTCTGGCATGGCCTATCCGATCATATTAAGGATGAACTCGCTACCAGAGACTTACCCTCAGGTCTAAGTGACCTTATTTCATTGTGTATCAAAGTAGACCTACGCTTCCGAGAAAGGGCTGTAGAACGTCACAAGAGCGCTCCAGTTAAAGTGCCAACTCCTCCGCCTTCGTTACCCACTGCTCCTGCGGTCCATTCCAAAGAAGAACCGATGGAGATAAACCGTTTCCGTTTGTCTCCAGGAGAACGTCGACGGTTGGCACAGCTCTGCCTGTATTGTGCCGATCCTGCACATCAAATTTCTGCATGCCCGAAGCATCAAGGAGAACTCCTCCTCCTAGCCCGTCAAGGAGAGGGTAGGCTAGGAGTAATTAAGTCCTCTCCATCAGCAACTGATTGTGTCCTTCCAGTTTCCCTACAAGTTGGTCAGCATTTCAAGACTGTCTCCGCACTTCTTGATTCCGGTGCCGCTGGCAACTTCGTTACTGCAGAACTGGTCCGCAAGTGGGGGTTACCCACTGAAAGTCTTTCCAAGACTGTCTTCCTCACTGCTGTGGATGGCAGTAGGATTCCTGATGCGACAGTCTCCCGCAGAACTTTGCCACTTACAGTAAAAGTGGGAGTCCTGCACACTGAACTTTTGTCCTTCCTGGTTTTACCCCGAGCCACTCATGCTCTGGTTCTGGGTTTACCCTGGCTCCGTCTTCACAATCCTCGTCTTGATTGGAAGACATTGGAAATCCTTTCCTGGGATCCTTCCTGCTCCGGTACCTGTCTCCAAAAGGTACTCCCAGCTCGTCATTCTTCAGCCGATGCAGCAGACCTTCCGCCTCTTCCCTACCAAGAGTACTCAGATGTATTCAGCAAGTCTGGCGCTGATGTCCTACCTCCTCACAGACCGTGGGATTGCCCTATCGAACTTATCCCAGGCAAAGAACCACCTAGAGGTAGAACCTATCCTCTCTCTCTTCCAGAGACTCAAGCCATGACCAATTACATCAAGGAAAATCTGGCAAAGGGATTCATCCGTCCTTCGACTTCTCATGCTGGCGCAGGATTCTTCTTCGTCAAGAAGAAGGATGGAGGCCTACGTCCCTGCATTGATTATCGCGGCCTCAATGACATTACAGTAAAGAACCGATATCCGTTGCCCCTTATCACCGAGCTGTTTGACCGTGTCAGCAGTGCAACCATCTTTACGAAACTCGATTTGAGGGGTGCATACAATCTCATCCGCATACGAGAGGGCGACGAGTGGAAGACGGCGTTTAATACCAGAGACGGCCACTATGAGTACCTCGTCATGCCCTTTGGGCTCAGCAATGCCCCAGCCGTGTTCCAGCACTATGTCAATGAGATTTTTCGGGACATTCTGTATCGTCATGTAGTTGTATATCTCGATGACATTTTAATCTACGCCAATAACATCACAGAACATCGTTATTGGGTCAAAGAGGTTCTGTCCCGGCTGCGAGCTAATCATCTCTACTGTAAACTGGAGAAGTGTGTCTTCGAGGTGAAGTCTATACCCTTCCTAGGGTACATTGTCTCCGGTTCTGGTCTTCAAATGGATCCAGGAAAACTGCAGGCCATCCAAGATTGGCCAATTCCCTCTTCGCTGAAAGGTATTCAACATTTCCTGGGTTTTGCCAATTATTACAGAAAATTCATTCGTAACTTCTCTTCTATTGTGGCTCCCATCACTGCCTTGACTAAAAAGGGGTCTAATCCAGCGAAGTGGCCGGCAGAAGCCATCGAAGCCTTCCATCTGTTGAAACAGAGGTTCACTTCCGCTCCTGTTTTAAGACAACCTGATACCACCTTGCCCTTTATTCTCGAGGTCGATGCCTCCTCCGTGGGTGTTGGGGCAGTCCTCTCGCAGAAAGCGCCCGATGGTCGTCTTCATCCCTGTGGGTTCTACTCCCGTAAGCTCCTGCCTGCAGAGCGTAATTATGCCATCGGTGACCAAGAGCTCCTCGCCATCAAGTTGGCATTAGAAGAATGGAGATATCTTCTAGAGGGCGCTGTCCATGAGATCACAATTATCACAGACCACAAGAATCTTCTGTATCTCAAGTCTGCTCAATGTTTAAATCCCCGTCAAGCCAGATGGACACTTTTCTTTTCCAGGTTCCGTTTCAAGCTGTCGTTCTGTCCAGGGACACAAAACCGAAAAGCTGATGCCCTTTCCCGCTCATGGGAGCAAGAAAGTGAGTCTAAGTCCACACATCAACATTTTATTATTGATCCAGTGGCCTTCTCCGCAACGGGAGTTTCAAATCTCACGCCCCCTACAGGGAAAAGATATGTAAAGCCAGCTCTAAGAAAGAAGTTGCTTTGTTGGGCGCATTCTTCAAAATTCGCTGGCCATGCAGGCATTCAGAAAACTTACGAGTTTATCACCAGGTCCTACTGGTGGCCGTCCCTCAAACAGGATGTACAGGACTTTGTTTCCTCTTGTGCTAAATGTGCTCAGCACAAGATCAGTCGTCAGTCTCCTCCTGGGCAATTGATGCCACTGTCAGTGCCACATCGTCCTTGGACGCATATTTCTATGGACTTTGTAACTGATCTTCCAGAGTCTGACAAATTCACCACCATCTGGGTGATTGTTGACCGGTTCACCAAGATGGCTCACTTCGTTCCCCTCACCGGTCTTCCGTCAGCTTCCAAGCTGTCCCAGCTCTTCATCAAAGAGATATTCAAGCTTCATGGGCTGCCTCTTGAAATCATCTCCGATAGAGGAGTCCAATTCGTAGCCAAGTTCTGGCGAAGCCTGTGCTCCCTGCTTCAAATCAAGTTAAAGTTTTCCACAGCCTACCACCCTCAAACCAATGGCCAAACGGAGAGGGTGAATCAGGACCTTGAAGCATTTCTCCGCACATATGTCTCTTCTTCCCAAGATGACTGGGCTCAACTCCTTCCATGGGCAGAGTTCTGCCATAATAACCAATATCATTATTCATCCAATGTCACTCCATTCCTTGCCAATTATGGGTTTCATCCTCGAGTTCCTGACTTCACTCTGCAACCTGTGTCCTCTGTTCCAGCGGTCGACATGACCATCCGGCAGTTCGTCAAATCCTGGAAGCTCATTCGTTCTTCACTTCTGAAGGCTTCAAGCAGGTACAAAAAATTTGCCGACAGGAAACGCAGAGCTGTGCCAGCCCTCCGTCCAGGAGATCGTGTCTGGTTGTCAACCAAGAATCTTCGATTGAGAGTGCCATCGATGAAGTTCGCTCCCCGATATATTGGTCCTTTCCCAGTTGAGCGAGTCGTCAATCCAGTAGCTTACAAGCTCAAGTTGCCGCCCTATTTGAAAGTGCCAGCTACATTCCACATTTCGCTGCTCAAGCCGCTGGTTCTGAATCGCTTTCATTCCAAGCTCCCCAAGGCTCCTAAGGTTTGCACCCAGCGTGGAACAGAATATGAGGTCAGTAAAATCTTGGACTCTCGCATCCGATATGGTCGTCTGCAATATCTGATCGATTGGAAGGGCTACGGCCCCAAAGAGCGATCATGGACCAATGCCATCGATGTCCATGCTCCCAGACTCATCCGGGCGTTCCACTCCAAGTTTCCCCGCAAGCCTAAAAGGTGTCCTGGGGCCACCCTTAAAGGGGGGGGTGCTGTCACGATCCGAGCTGCCAGACAGACTTTCTTACCGGCTAAGTGCCTCCGCAGGTTCAGCTTGCGGTCCAGACGTCATCTCTGCCGGCCTCCTGTCTCCCAGTGACAGTCCCCAGTGCACGGCAATCCACCTGTCCACCACCATTGCTCCCAGTATCCAGCATGGTGTGCACAAACACACTTTCCCGCCATAGCAGACATGGGGGCTGTCATGTTCTTTCCAGTCACATGTCTGTGCTGTCCAATCCTGTTGGTTATGATCTCCCTGTCATACTTCCTCGGCCAATCCTGGCCACCCAGTGGGGATAAGTATGCTGGGAGCTCTCAGAACCATTGCTAGTGCTTCAGTTGTCTCCAGTGTATGGTCAGCTGTCCTTGTCTCCGTGCAAGTGTATTTCTCTGCTGGTGTTGTCTTCCATGCTGCAGTGTGTTCCAGGTTGTTCCATCTCCTGTGAAGTCCAGGTTATTCCATCGCCTGTGATCCTGCCTCGTCAGCCCAGCGACCAAGCCTAGCTCCGGGACTCTGGTCCTTCCGATGCTCCAGCATCATCCACCATCGATGTTCCATCGCTAGTCCGATATTCCGGATCTCCTGCTTCCGTCCGTCATTCCGGACCCACAGTCATCTCCCGTCCGTCATTCCGGACCCACAATCTCCTTCCATATCCGATAACCGAATCCGATGTTCCCACATCATCATCGATAGTCCGATATTCCGGATCTCCAAGCCAAGCTTCCGTCCGTCATTCCGGACCCACAGTCAAGCTCCAGTCTTCCGTCCGTCATTCCGGACCCACAGTCTTCACATCCGATGTTCCACCATCGATCCCACATATCATCACATCTGTAAAGTATTGCAATCTGCATGAACTCTGTCATTTCTCCTGCATACTTTACTGTCTGTTTATACTACAACCATCTGCAAATAAACTCCGGTTGTATTTTACCTCTGACTGCTTATTGGCTCTGGGTGCACTGTCGCGCACTCCATGCGCAAGGGTCCTCTCCAACCTTCCCGGTTCAGGTACCGGTCCAGGTCCCCACCAGAGGTCTCAGTCTCGTCGACTAAGCCCCTGGTGTGACAGCCACTACCTGAACCTCAGGGTCTGTAACCCAGAAGTCCCTCTGTGCATGCGCAGAGATGCCTGCAACAGCGGGGCATGCTGGGAGAGATCCGTATCAGATCCCTCACACAGCAGCATTACAATGCATGGTTTTTACAGAATTTCTACTTAAGTATATCCCGGATATTCTTCTGTCCCCTAAGCACCATTGTAGTGACAATAGTGGTGTTGGGGTCTTTCAAAAAATTTATGTGGAGCCCAAAAAGTTCTCATTATGCCCCCAGCTGGAGCTACCCCTATAACCAGCCTTACACAGCCAACAACCATTGTTACTACTCACCATAGACAGTCAGGGTCACAGACGCTATTTCTGCTGGATCCAATGTCTGTATCTTCACTGTATAATTACCAGCATCAGTTATATGGAGATCTGTGATCAGTAATGAGCCGTTAGGGAAAGGTGTGATCCGAGAGACATATAGAGGCCCAGTAACTAGTGGGGAAGGATCAGTAGGAATATATGTGAGGATATGATACTGAGGATCTGTGTTTGGTCCTTTATACCAAGAAAAAGCTACAATCATCCCATTGACCCCAGTAACTCTCAGGGATACAGATTCCATTATCGCCGGATATTGAGGGATCAGCTGAATACTGATGTTTCCACTGGTCAGATTCATCCACAGACCGAGGAGAACTGGAAGAGAAGAATCCAGACATCAATCATCAGCCAATCTGACAGTGTTACTGCGGGATGTGGTGGTATGACAAATACATCTGTAGGGTACTAGTGATGGCAGGAGACCTGATGTGGGCACATAATGTAGATGTAATATGGAAATATACATATGGGTGATACTGTAGGGATTATATCTGTCTCACCTGCTGCTCATATTCAGTAAGTAATTGGAGAAACGTCCTATACAACCACCATATAACTCTATATCCCTGGCAAAGTCCTAGAACATATGTAGCGCTGCTGAGATATACTATTACTGTATATACACATTAATTGATCAAAAATATATTTCCTAGAAAATCAAATAAAGAAAACATATTCTAGCTTTTCTTGTCCGCAGTGATATCGATGAATGATTATTAGGCTTGGTCCTTTTATTTATAATAAAAATAAATGCTGGAAGATCCTTCACAAAATATTCCTATTCCTTTCTATAGGATAGTCACTTGAAGGGCTTAATATTATATGTCCTTTCCCTGCAATCAGCAGCCTATGATATTACAGGCAGTGCCAATCAGCCCCAGTATTCAATACTGCATTTTTTATAGGAGCAAAACCTTACAGTGCACTGACCTCTCACAGTGCAGTCTACACAGATGACCTCACATTAGCTGGCACCAGTGCTGTATGCCTGTTGACAACAATTGTCCAGGGGCTCAAATTACACATTTCTCGAGTATCAGAGGCTTCCACCATCCTGTGACACATCAGGAATCTGTACACATAAACCATCCCCCGAACATCCCCTCTTCTCCCACTATCTCCATCAGCATTGGTGAAACCGAGATCACGTCCACCGACCAAACGCGCTGCCTCGGTGTCATCATTGACTCCTCCCTCTCTTTCACCCCCCACATTCGTGCTCTCTCACAGTCTTGCCGCTTTCACCTATGCAACATCTCACGCATCAGACCATTCCTCTCCACTGACGCCACCAAAATTCTCATTCACTCTCTTGTCATCTCCCGCCTTGACTACTGCAACATCCTTCTTTCTGGGCTACCTCTCACCCGCCTCGCACCTCTCCAATCCATTCTTAACGCTGCTGCTAGGCTCATCTTCCTCTCCCGCCGCTCTACCTCCGCCTCCCCCCCTCTGTCTATCTCTTCACTGGATCCCCATTCCTTTCCGAGTTCTCTTTAAACTCCTCACCACCACCTACAAGGCTCTCTCCTCCTCCACAGCTCCCAACCTCTCTTCACTGATCTCTATCCACACTCCCTCCCGTCCTCTTCCCTCCATCGCTGACCGCTGACTGACCTCTCACCTAATCACCTCCTCCCACTCCCATGTCCAAGACTTCTCTCGCGCTGCCCCCCTGCACTGGAACAACCTCCCGCCACCCATCAGGCTATCTGATTCCCTTACCTCCTTCAAGCGCTCCCTCAAAACCCACTTTTTTCGACTAGCCTATCCCTCCTCCTAACCTCTTTTGATCCTCCTATACTGCCGCCGTTCCCCTCCGTTCCTACTTATCCTATTGTATTTCGTTCGTCCACCCACCTATTTTTAGTATGTTAACTCTTATGAGTAGGGCCCTCCTTCCTCACGTACTCACCCTACGACATTACCTCACCTGTGCTCCTGTCCTGTTCTTCCCTTCCTCTACTTCATCTACAGTCTCCTTGACAATTTCCACACCTACTTCTGAACTGATGCTGATTTTAGTTCTACCAGCTATACCCCTATTTATACTGTATTTTTCAACACACCCTGTACGTTACCTTGTAATTTGTTTTTTTGTTTGCTATGTACGGCGCTGCGGACACTTTGTGGCGACTTATAAATAAACGTACTACTACATAAACGACCTACCAATAATAGGCATACAGTGTTGGTGCCAGATACTGTGAGGCAATCTTTGTAGACTGCATTGTGAGAGGCCAGACCATGGCAGCACCCATTTATAGGGCAGCCAGCAGCAGCACCCAGTTATAGGACAGACAGTGGCAGTACCCATTTATAAGGCAGCCAGCAGCAGCACACAGTTATAGGGCAGACAGCGGAAGCACCCAGTTATAGGGCAGACAGCGGCTGCACCCAGTTATAGGACAGACAGCGGCAGCACCCAGTTATAGGGCAGACAGCGGCAGTACCCAGTTATAGGGCAGACAGCGGCAGCACCCAGTTATAGGGCAGACAGCGGCAGCACCCAGTTATAGGGCAGACAGCAGCAGCACCCAGTTATAAGGCAGACAGCGGCAGCACCCAGTTATAGGGCAGAGAGCTGCCGCACCCAGTTATAGGGCAGACAGTGGCAGCACCCGGTTATTGGGCAGACAGCGGCAGCAGCACACAGTTATAAGGCAGACAGCGGCTGCACCCAGTTATAGGACAGACAGTGGCAGCACCCAGTTATAGGGCAGACAGCGGCAGCACCCAGTTATAGGGCAGACAGCGGCAGCACCCAGTTATAAGGCAGACAGCGGCAGCACCCAGTTATAGGGCAGACAGCGGCAGCACCCAGTTATAAGGCAGACAGCGGCAGCACCCAGTTATAGGGCAGAGAGCTGCCGCACCCAGTTATTGGGCAGACAGCGGCAGCAGCACACAGTTATAAGGCATACAGCGGCTGCACCCAGTTATAGGACAGACAGTGGCAGTACCCATTTATAAGGCAGCCAGCAGCAGCACACAGTTATAGGGCAGACAGCGGAAGCACCCAGTTATAGGGCAGACAGCGGCTGCACCCAGTTATAGGACAGACAGCGGCAGCACCCAGTTATAGGGCAGACAGCGGCAGCACCCAGTTATAGGGCAGACAGCGGCAGCATCCAGTTATAGGGCAGACAGCGGCAGCACCCAGTTATAAGGCAGACAGCGGCAGCACCCAGTTATAGGGCAGACAGCGGCAGCACCCAGTTATAGGGCAGACAGCGGCAGCACCCAGTTATAAGGCAGACAGCGGCAGCACCCAGTTATAGGGCAGAGAGCTGCCGCACCCAGTTATAGGGCAGACAGTGGCAGCACCCGGTTATTGGGCAGACAGCGGCAGCAGCACACAGTTATAAGGCAGACAGCGGCTGCACCCAGTTATAGGACAGACAGTGGCAGCACCCAGTTATTGGGCAGACAGCGGCAGCAGCACACAGTTATAAGGCAGACAGCGGCTGCACCCAGTTATAGGACAGACAGCGGCAGCACCCAGTTATAGGGCAGACAGCGGCAGCACCCAGTTATAGGGCAGACAGCGGCAGCACCCAGTTATAAGGCAGACAGCGGCAGCACCCAGTTATAAGGCAGACAGCGGCAGCACCCAGTTATAGGGCAGAGAGCTGCTGCACCCAGTTATAGGGCAGACAGTGGCAGCACCCAGTTATAGGGCAGACAGCGGCTGCACCCAGTTATAGGACAGACAGCGGCTGCACCCAGTTATAGGACAGACAGCGGCAGCACCCTGTTATAGGGCAGAAATCGGCAGCACCCAGTTATAGGGCAGACAGCGGCAGCACCCAGTTATAAGGCAGACAGCGGCAGCACCCAGTTATAGGGCAGACAGCGGCAGCACCCAGTTATAGGGCAGACAGCGGCAGCACCCAGTTATAAGGCAGACAGCGGCAGCACCCAGTTATAGGGCAGAGAGCTGCTGCACCCAGTTATAGGGCAGACAGTGGCAGCACCCGGTTATTGGGCAGACAGCGGCAGCAGCACACAGTTATAAGGCAGACAGCGGCTGCACCCAGTTATAGGACAGACAGTGGCAGCACCCAGTTATAGGGCAGACAGCGGCAGCACCCAGTTATAGGGCAGACAGCGGCAGCACCCAGTTATAAGGCAGACAGCGGCAGCACCCAGTTATAGGGCAGACAGCGGCTGCACCCAGTTATAAGGCAGACAGCGGCAGCACCCAGTTATAGGGCAGACAGCGGCAGCACCCAGTTATAGGGCAGATAGCGGCAGCACCCAGTTATAAGGCAGACAGCGGCAGCACCCAGTTATAAGGCAGACAGCGGCAGCACCCAGTTATAGGGCAGAGAGCTGCCGCACCCAGTTATTGGGCAGACAGCGGCTGCACCCAGTTATAGGACAGACAGCGGCTGCACCCAGTTATAGGACAGACAGCGGCAGCACCCTGTTATAGGGCAGACATCGGCAGCACCCAGTTATAGGGCAGACAGCGGCAGCACCCAGTTATAAGGCAGACAGCGGCAGCACCAAGTTATAGGGCAGACAGCGGCAGCACCCAGTTATAGGGCAGACAGCGGCAGCACCCAGTTATAGGGCAGACAGCGGCAGCACCCAGTTATAAGGCAGACAGCGGCAGCACCCAGTTATAGGGCAGACAGCGGCAGCACCCAGTTATAGGGCAGACAGCGGCAGCAGCACACAGTTATAGGGCAGTCAGCGGCTGCACCCAGTTATAATGCAGACAGCGGCAGCACCCAGTTATAAGGCAGACAGCGGCAGCACCCAGTTATAAGGCAGACAGCGGCAGCACCCAGTTATAGGGCAGAGAGCTGCCGCACCCAGTTATAGGGCAGACAGCGGCAGCACCCAGTTATAAGGCAGACAGCGGCAGCACCCAGTTATAAGGCAGACAGCGGCAGCACCCAGTTATAGGGCAGACAGCGGCAGCACCCAGTTATAGGGCAGACAGCGGCAGCACCCAGTTATAGGGCAGACAGCGGCAGCACCCAGTTATAGGGCAGATGTCACCCTCTCCAACAGTCAGTAGTGGGAGGGGAACAGGTTTAATCAATTTGCTTCTGTTGTAGATATCCACACGTAAGTATTTTTCAAGAATGTTTAATCATATAATCGGTATTGATAAATGAATAAGATACAGAATATGGCAAACAGAGCCAATATGAAATACACAACAATTACAATACAATTTTATTATTCCGGAACATGAACTGACATTCCAGTTGTCCTGCTATCCCTCCTGGTTCCGTTCTTTAACCACAATTAATCTTAAGGTGCATACACACTCTACGATTTTCTGACCAATATCGTTCATTTTAGCCCTTATGAACGATATTGGTCAAAAAATTGAAGAGTGTGTACAGTTAGACCGACGAGCGGCGAACGACAGTGCGCGTTCCCGCCGATCGGTCAACACACGCCGCCGTCGCCCAAGCCAGACAGGTCAATTTTTACCTGTCGTTCGCCGCTCGTCTGGAGAAAGCCTGTGTGGATGCGCCAGGAGGAGAGTGGAGACTGCCGCTGGAAGCCGCGCCCCCTGCCCTCCGCCCTCCTCAATCACACTGAAAGGACGGAGCTGAAGACGGAGGCGCTGCTGCGGCTGGGAGAAGACGCGCTGCCGGGAGAACAGTGGTAAGTATGCAGGGCCCCCACTGTCCACCAATGTTTACAGCACTTTTTTGTTTTTTCACACTGCCACCAATGCATTTTAACCCTTTATACCCCACTGACCACCAATGCATGAAGCACGTTTTTTACTTTATTATAATATGAAACTACCCCCACTGCCACCAATGTATTCATTAAATGCACCAATATATATATATATAATATATATATATATATATATATATATATATATATATGTTATATTATATATATATATATATATATATATATATATATGTTATATTATATATATAATATATATTTCTATTATATATATATATATATATATATATATTAATTTATATTATAATATATTGTTAGTGCATTTAAATGAATACATTGGTGGCAGTGGGCATATAAAATATAAACATTTGTGGGCAGCTGTGTGCGTCGCTATCTGCTGGGGACGGCTATGGATAGTGTAGGGCACGGGGCGCCCCAGGCGGGGAGGGAGGGCGCTTTGGCACTTACCCGCTTTGCTCCACAGGGGATCTATGCAGCCACATCTCACCGAGGGAGGGAAGGGGCTGGAGGGGGATGCGGTGACGGCCGTCGAGTCGCTCCAGGGGCACATGGGGGGGGGGGGTTTTGCATTTAAATAAATATACATTTGTGGCAGTGGGCATATAAATATATAAACATTGGTGGGCAGTGTTGGCAGTAACGTATACATTGCTGGTCTGTGCCAGCAATGCATAAATCATAAATTAGCATCAACACTGCCCACCAATGTTTATATATTTATATGCCCACTGCCACCAATGTACTGTATATATGGAACCCTTGGAATTCAAACCCAGCCCATTTATAATGAAAGATTTTCAGCAAAGTCTTTCGCCTCCTGAAAATCTCTTGCTCTTTGGGGAAAATAGCTCAGTGTGTACGCACTACTTTGGTGAAAGATATAGCTATCAAAGATTTTGGCAAAGTCTTTTGAAATGAAAATCTTCAAGTGTGTATGGGCCTTTAGTTGCGCTGCTACGGTCGGTAACTTGTTTATCTTTCATAAAAATCTTTAATCTTTCAAGAAAATCTGTCATCTGTCTAAAAAATCTTTCGTGTACATGTACCATCTGTTTTGTAAACAACTCTGGGAAGTTCAAGGGAAATCTGTCACCAATATCTTTCATGCACAGTTTCTACGAGTGTGTATGCACCTTTACCTTTGTGGTTTGACAACAACCTCAAAACTACAACACTTATGATTACTATAACATATTATTGAGGGATATTTTGACGAACCAACTCAATTGTGCTAGGATATTATTGCGCAATAATGAACATGCTACACTCTATTAATGCAATAAATCCTATTCTGTTGTTTTCTATTACAGTTTCCTATTTTATCTAAAGGCAAATACAAAGTGACACTTGGTAAGTATATTCACAGTCCCTGGTATTAATGCAACAAGTTATATATTGAAACTTTCTCTAATCCTTAACTGTCCTATAGATACCTTACTAAATTAGTCTCCTTTTTATGTCCCTATAAAGTACTTTGGTGACTGAGCAGATACTGGTCTTAAATGACTGCAGGAACTATGGCTGACTAGTATAGTCTTCCACTCAGCATCAACTTCTATTATCGACTCAGTTGAAAATCTTCTAACAATTGGCTTGTGCAATGGGTTTCCCCTGGCAACTGCGCCGGGTTTATCCCTTTATTCTATCTCGATCGCAGTGGGTTTCCCCTGGCGATTGCGCCGGGTTTATCCCTCCTTAGTTCACTCGCTGTGGGTTTCCCCTGGCAACTGCGCCGGGTTTATCCCTCCTCCTCACTTTTCTACTCTCAATCTGGCTTCCTCTCTCTTGGTCGGATAGTTATACTGTCTGCACATGCAATATAGTCATAGGTGACGGGACCTCCCCTGACACGATGGGTCGGGTTTAGCCCGGTTGGCAGATGAGAGAATGTGTCAGATAGTTGATTAGTAGTTACTTAATCGTTCTAGGATTCAGGCTACACTCTCTCAGGGCTTCCCTTAATCAGGTGAATCAGATTTAGCCTTTCCCTACTGCTTTCATGAAAGTGTGGTAGTGCTGGGTATGACACTGAGCTGCCCGAGGCAGAATTACACTCACCACCGCACACAAGGGTTTCCGACAGCTGTTCAGCCTGGCACCGCCTCGATGATGACGCTGCACCTCCCTGTAATGGTGCCGCCTCCGTGACGACACTCTCAGCCGAACGGGCCTCTCAGTAATGGCACCGCCTCTGCGATGACGCACCAAGCCGGCCGCGCCTCCCTGCACTGGTGCCGCCTCCTGTACACGGACGATCACCGGACCCTTCCGCCTAGCTGCTCGCAGACTCCCGGTCCCGCCAGGCGAGCCACGGATCCCCGGTAATAACACTTCTTTCTTCCTACGATCCCCATGGCAGCCAGTATACTGGGATATTCCCCTTTCCAACCAATCACACAGGTGATCTTTTGCAGGGACCGCCCACTCTGGGTACATCAGCTCCCTTCTACCTCCCTTCAGTGTCATTTTCTCCTGTCTCCGGTATAGACAGATAGTGCAGGTTTTTTTTATTTATTTCAGAAAGGATACCTCGCTTGGATGGGGATAGGTCCCCCGGGGGGAAGAAGAATACGTTGGGAAGGACCTTATTTATAAGCCCTTTCCCCTCAGTATTGTGCCTGCCGTTCCTGTAAACCGCAAGTTACAGGTATTTATTGCCGGGGTATTCCTACCTTAATCCCGCCGGCAGAAGCAGCGGCTACTAATGTGAGAGGCTGCCATGTTAGTGTTGCCTGGAGGTCCGGTGCTTACCTCTGCAGGAGCTTGCACTATCACACGGCGGGGAGAACGCGGCTCTAGTTCCACGCCGCCGGCAGAAGGAGCGGAAGTGCGTCAGGCGCTTACTTCCGCCCAGCATTTCCTATGGGTGCACAAGTGAATGGCGCCCCCCGGAAACTGGGAACAGGGAAGATGGGTTCCACCTGCCGTTTTTTGTGTAAAACGCTGGAGTGTGAATGGTTAAGGCGCGGTATTTAAACCTAGCCTCTCCCCTGTGCAAAATTATCCTGTTTCACGCTGTTCCAGTGTATTGGTGTTGCAGCATGGATGCGCCTTCCCCCCAAAGACCTGATGGTGCCCCCAAGAGGTATTCCTGATTTTGTGGCACTTAGATATTATTTTGTGTTTTAGTTAGCTTGGTTTAACTTTTTATATATATATATATATATATATATATATATATATATATATATATATATCTTTTATATAGTGTGCCTTCTTCACCTCCTAAGAAGAGGACTTCCAAGAAGAGGCATGTTACCTCTCGGTGTTTGGCATGTGATAAAGAAATCTCTGCAGCAAACAAGAAATCAGTTTGTGAAGAATGTGATACCTCTCCTAAAGAGGATAAGGAGCCTAGCTCACAAGATGAATTGATACGGAATTTAATGGACTGGATGAAGAAGTCATTCATGTCCAAAGAAGATATCGCCCAGATGCAGGTGGTCAAAAGGTCAAGATCTATGGCTGGGTTGTCCTATGAGGAAGGTGAATCCTCCACAGAGGAAGAATTATATGTGGAAGGATCTGGTGCAGAGTCCGGAGAAGTGGAGGAGACCAGATCGTTCGACCTTGAGATAGTTGACGCTTTATTAAAAAATATATATAAAGCTATGGACTACAAGGAAGATGGTGCGACTACGGACAAGGATCCCTTGTTTGAGACACGAGGAAGGAAAGGTAGAGCCTTTCCAGTGCATAAAGTTGTACGAGATATTATATCAAAAGAACATTCGACTGTGGAGAAGAGGATGTCAGTGTCAGTGACAGAATCGATAAGATGTACCCATTCAGGGATGAAGAATTCCTGAGCTGGTGTCTGATTCCTAAGGTTGATGCGGCAGTAGCTGAGCTCACATCGAAGTCAACTATTCCTGTAGAAGACGCAGCGGCTTTCTGTGATTCCATGGATAAGAGAATGGAAAATTCCTTTAGGAAAATACACTCAGCCTCAGCAGTATCCCTAAAAGCTGGCGTAGCAACAGCCTCGGTGGCCAGAGTCCTCCGTTTATGGTTATCCAATCTTCACACTGATGTGGAAGAGAAAATCTCCAGACAGTATATTCTGAAAAACCTGAGTATTATGCAGAAGGCAGTAGAATACCTGTGCGAAGCCTCGCTAGACTCAGTCCTGTACTCTGCTAGATCCATGGCAGCTGGGGTCTGTGGAAGAAGAGCGCTATGGTTGAAACCATGGAGCGCGGATGCAAGCTCTAAAAATACTCTTGCCTCTCTACCCTTTCAGGGTTCATACCTGTTTGGCCCTAAACTAGATACTCTGATACAGAAACTATCAGGGGGTAAGTCTATTAGGCTGCCCCAGGATAGAAGAAACAAATTTCAGAGTTTCTCAACCAACAAGCAAAGCTATAAAGAAGCCAGAAGCTATAGGCCGGGCAAAACATTCTATCGAAGGGGCAATCCGAATACTTCCAGATTGGGATCCCGACAGTCCTTTCGAAGAGGAGGAAAAGCATGACTATGCAGAGGTGATTGGCGTAGGCGCCAGACTCCTTCTGTTTTGGAGAGAATGGGAGGAGTCCATTACAGACAAGTGGGTACTGCAAATTATTCACAAAGGCTACAGTATAGAGTTCCTAGAGGTGCCCTATCAGAACAGATATCTAAGATCAGCAATTCCAAGTCAAATATTCTCAGAGACAACCTGATGTTGAAGGTCCAACAACTTCAAGAAATAGGAGCTATAGAAAGAGTTCCTTTTGCTCAAAGAAGGAAAGGGTTCTATTCAAGACTATTTCTAGTAGAGAAAAGCTCAGGAGGATACAGAATGATATTGGATCTGAGACAGCTGAACAAATACATAAAAGTAGTGAAGTTTCGTATGGAGACTATAACTTCAATCCTCGCCGGTCTAGCAAAGAACGAATTTCTAGCATCGGTGGATCTCAAAGACGCATATTATCACATCGCTATAGAACATTGAGACAGAAAGTTCCTAAGATTTGCGCTGGGACGCAGTCACTTCCAATTTACTTGTCTACCTTTCGGGCTGAAAACTTCGCCGAGGGTGTTTACAAAAGTCCTGGCCCCTTTGCTAGCAGAATTGAGGAAGGAAGGAGTACAAATCTGGGCTTACCTGGACGATCTGTTGATAGCAGGGAGATCGTGTCAAGAGGTTCAGCAAAAAATTGCCCGAACAACCGAGTTCTTGAGTTCCCATGGGTGGATCCTGAATGTAGAGAAGAGTTGCCTCCAGCCAGTACAACAAATTCAATTTCTAGGGGTCAGGATACATACAAGAGAGTTTCATGTAGCGTTGTCTCTGGAAAGAGCGGCGAAGATCCAGGCTCTAGCAAGAGAAATGTTATCTACGAACAAGTTCTGTCTCAAGGTGGCACTGAAGCTATTAGGAATGATGGCGTCTTGTATTCACATAGTGCCCTGGGCACAGTGGCGAATGAGAGGGTTTCAGTGGCTACTACTCCCCTTCTTAAGGAAAAGATGCGACGACAGAAAGATGTTGAGTTGGTCATCAACCGGAAGGGACTCGGTTCGTTGGTGGATAGAAGACCTGCACCTGAGGGTATCGAGTCTGGAGAACCCGCAGTTTCAGGTTTTAACCACAGACGCAAGCAGCAGTGGTTGGGGAGCTCATATAGAAGACATCTCGATCCAAGGACTGTGGTCAGAGGTAGAAAAAGCAATGTCCTCCAATGCAAGAGAATTGCTAGCGGTTTGGAAGGCGATCAAGCAAGTGTACTGGAAGATCAGGAAATCTCATTTAAGAGTGATGACAGACAATGTGACAGTGGTATCGTATATCAACCACCAAGGGGGTACAAGGAACAAGAGACTCATGTTTATAGCAAGTCAAATTATGACATGGGCAGAAGAGAATCTGCTATCGATTTCAGCCGTTCATATCCCTGGGATAGAGAATATAGAGGCAGACTTCCTAAGCCGAAAGACGATGGACCCGGGCGAATGGGAGTTGAATACAGATGTCTTTCTCGAGGTGGTCAGAATCTTTGGCCAACCGGAAGTAGATGTAATGGCATCCTTCAGCAACAAGAAGGTGAAGACATTCTTTTCAAAATATTATCACCCACAAGCCTCAGTCCTAGATGCCTTTTCGGTGAAATGGGAATTCAGGCTGGGATACGTGTTTCCACCGTTTCCTCTGATAGCCAGGACTCTGAAGAAAATCAGAGAGGACCAAGTAGAAATGGTGATAATTCTTCCCTATTGGCCAAGGAGATCTTGGTTCACGTATGTACTGAGGATGTCGAAGGTTTCCCCTTGGTGCCTTCCGGCCAGAAAGGACTTATTAAAACAAGGCCCTTTGACCCATCCAAACCCCACAACGTTATGCTTGAGGGCATGGAAATTGAGCTGCAGATTTTAAGAAAATCTCATGTTACCGATTCAGTTTCAGATATGTTGGTGAAAGCGAGAAAAACGGTATCCTTTCTGCTATACTATAAAGTTTGGAAGAAATTCATCTCATGGGGTGGATATGAAGGTAACTTCTTAAAGATACCCATGGCAGAAGTGTTACAATTTCTTTATGAAGGTTTTGAGTTGGGGCTCGCACCTGCAACCTTAAGAACTCAAATCTCAGCCTTGAGTATTCTGCTGGAGCGTAGACTCTCAGAGAACAGCCTCATCATTAGGTTCTGTAATGCTATGAAAATAATTCGCCCTCTCAGGAAACCTCTAGTTACACCTTGGGACTTAAATTTAGTTCTTAAAAGTCTAGCTACCGAACCATTTGAACCTTTGGAGGAAGTACCTGGGAAATATATGACCTGGAAGGTCATTTTTCTAGTGGCCATTACATCAGCCAAACGGGTCAGTGAACTGCAGGCCTTATGGATGGAGGAACCATACCTGAAGTTTCTACCTAACAAGGTTATACTGAAGACTAATCCAGAATTCTTGCCTAAGGTAGTCTCTGAGGCTAATATCAATCAAGAGATTGTCCTACCAGCTTTTTGCCCAGATCCCAAGGATGACAAAGAGAAATCTTGGCACTCGTTGGATCTCGTGAGAGCTATTACTATCTACCTTAAACGGACGGAATCGTTTAGGAGATCCAAGAGTCTGTTCGTAATACCTGAGGGAGTCAGAAGAGGTCTTACGCCTTCTAAACAAACCTTAGCTAGGTGGATTAAAAAAAGTCATTCAATTTGCCTACAATAAAGAAGGAAAGACGGTTCCACTTGTAATTAAGGCACATTCTACGAGGGCAGTGGCAGCTTCGTGGGCTAAGAAGGCTAACGTGTCAGCGTCAGAACTGTGTCGCGCAGCTACGTGGTCTTCACTCCATACTTTCTCGAAACATTATGCTCTCAATGTGTCTTCTGCCCACTTTGGGAATTATGTGCTTGAAGAAGCCCTCTTGGGTAATTCTGTACAATAAATTGTTTAAGCAGCACTTGGTTCCCGCCCTATTTTTTGTTTGCTTGGGTAAGTCCCAGTATACTGGCTGCCATGGGGATCGTAGGAAGAAAAATGCGAATTATACTCACCGATAATTCCTTTTCTTCTGAGATATCCCATGGCAGCCATGGTTCCCTCCCTATGTATGTGTTCTTCTTGCAGGGACTTTGTTGGTCCGGAGACACTCGAATGACACTGAAGGGAGGTAGAAGGGAGCTGATGTACCCAGAGTGGGCGGTCCCTGCAAAAGATCACCTGTCTGATTGGTTGGAAAGGGGAATATCCCAGTATACTGGCTGCCATGGGATATCTCAGAAGAAAAGGAATTATCGGTGAGTATAATTCGCATTTTTATTCAGCAACGCTGTCTACTCACTGTCCGGCTGCGCAGCTCTGCTCGTTTCTTTTTCTCTTCGCTTTCTGCGCCACAGCCGTTACTCCTAGTCCCTTTTATCTACTTGTCCTCGTGGTTCTTACTCCCCACTCGCTCCATGAGCCAGCCAACTTTATTTACAAGGAGTTAACTGTCATAAATTCTCTCCCCCGCTGTACGGGGTGTGTGGACTAGTCGGGTACTATTGTTCCTGAGGTGACCAGTCCATTCTCCCCTCGGAAGGGGGCTCAGTGTTTTAACAATAAAGTCACTGTAATGTTCCCTATATATACAATACACAGATTACTCAGCCTCCCTTAATATTCTCCAAGGCTTATCAGGCATCATACAGTTCTAAACTTAAGCCGTATTTACATATGTACAATTCTATGCAAGTAGAGGCTGCCACACAGACAGCGGCAGCACCCAGTTATAAAACAGACAGCGACAGCACCCATTTATAGGGCAGACAGTGGCAGCACCCAGTTATAGGGCAGACAGCGGCAGCCCCCATTTATAGGGCAGACAGCGGCAGCACCCAGTTATAGGGCAGACAGCGGCAGCACCCAGTTATAGGGCAGACAGTGGAAGCTCCCAGTTATAGGGCAGACAGCCGCAGCACCCAGTAATACGACAGACAGCGGCAGCACCTGGTTATAGAGCAGACAGTGGCAGCGCTCAGTTATATGCAGACAGCCGCAGCACACAGTAATACGGCAGACAGCGGCAGCACCTGGTTATAGAGCAGACAGCGGCAGCGCCCAGTAATAGGACAGACAGCGGCAGCACCTGGTTATAGAGCAGACAGCGGCAGCGCCCAGTTATATGGCAGACAGCCGCAGTGCCCGGTTATACGGCAGAGAGTGGCAGCAACCAGTTATAGGGCAGAGAGCGGCAGCACCAGTTATAGGGCAGACAGAGGCAGCACCCAGTTATAGGGCAGACAGTGGCAGCACCTGGTTATAGAGCAGACAGCGGCAGCGCCCAGTTATATGGCAGACAGCCGCAGTTCCCGGTTATACGGCAGAGAGTGGCAGCAACCAGTTATAGGGCAGAGAGCGGCAGCACCAGTTATAGGGCAGACAGAGGCAGCACCCAGTTATAGAGCAGATAGAGGCAGCACCCAGTTATAGGGCAGACAGCGGCAGCCCCCATTTATAGGGCAGACAGCGGCAGCACCCAGTTATAGGGCAGACAGCGGCAGCGCCCAGTTATAGGGCAGACAGTGGAAGCTCCCAGTTATAGGGCAGACAGCCGCAGCACCCAGTAATACGACAGACAGCGGCAGCACCTGGTTATAGAGCAGACAGTGGCAGCGCTCAGTTATATGCAGACAGCCGCAGCACACAGTAATACGGCAGACAGCGGCAGCACCTGGTTATAGAGCAGACAGCGGCAGCGCCCAGTAATAGGACAGACAGCGGCAGCACCTGGTTATAGAGCAGACAGCGGCAGCGCCCAGTTATATGGCAGACAGCCGCAGTGCCCGGTTATACGGCAGAGAGTGGCAGCAACCAGTTATAGGGCAGAGAGCGGCAGCACCAGTTATAGGGCAGACAGAGGCAGCACCCAGTTACAGGGCAGACAGCGGCAGCACCCAGTTATAGGGCAGACAGTGGCAGCACCAGTTATAGGGCAGACAGAGGCAGCACCCAGTTATAGAGCAGATAGAGGCAGCACCCAGTTATAGGGCAGACAGAGGCAGCACCCAGTTATAGGGCAGACAGTGGCAGCACCTGGTTATAGAGCAGACAGCGGCAGCGCCCAGTTATATGGCAGACAGCCGCAGTTCCCGGTTATACGGCAGAGAGTGGCAGCAACCAGTTATACGGCAGACAGCAGCAGCACCAGTTATAGGGCAGACAGAGGCAGCACCCAGTTATAGGGCAGACAGCGGCAGCACCCAGTTATAGGGCAGACAGTGGCAGCACCAGTTATAGGGCAGACAGAGGCAGCACCCAGTTATAGAGCAGATAGAGGCAGCACCCAGTTATAGGGCAGACAGCGGCAGCACCCAGTTATAGGGCAGACAGCGGCAGCACCCAGTTATAGGGCAGACAGTGGAAGCTCCCAGTTATAGGGCAGACAGCGGCAGCACCCAGTTATAGGGCAGACAGCGGCAGCACCTGGTTATAGAGCAGACAGCGGCAGCACCCAGTAATACGACAGACAGCGGCAGCACCTGGTTATAGAGCAGACAGCGGCAGCGCCCAGTTATATGGCAGACAGCCGCAGTGCCCGGTTATACGGCAGAGAGTGGCAGCAACCAGTTATAGGGCAGACAGAGGCAGCACCCAGTTATAGAGCAGATAGAGGCAGCACCCAGTTATAGGGCAGACAGCGGCAGCACCCAGTTATAGGGCAGACAGCGGCAGCACCCAGTTATAGGGCAGACAGAGGCAGCGCACAGTTATATGACAGAAAGAGGCAGCACCTAGTTATAGGACAGACAGAGGCAGCGCACAGTTATAGGACAGACAGAGGCAGCGCACAGTTATAGGACAGACAGAGGCAGCGCACAGTTATAGGACAGACAGAGGCAGCACACAGTTATTGCGCAGATAGAGGCAGCACCCAGTTATAGGGCAGACAGTTACAGCACCCAGTTATAGGGCAGACAGCGGCAGCACCAGTTATAGGGCAGACAGAGGCAGCACCCAGTTATAGAGCAGATAGAGGCAGCACCCAGTTATAGGGCAGACAGTTACAGCACCCAGTTATAGGGCAGACAGCGGCAGCACCCAGTTATAGGGCAGACCAGGCACCCTGGAGTAAGACAGCAGACACAGCTAGCACCCACTGACATTACCACCCACAGGCAGACAGAGGTCTGTCCTGCGCTCTCTCCTATGCTGGAATGAGGATGGCACCAATTGGCAGGGACTTATATTGGACCCAAAACCCAGGAAAGTTCGGCTCGCATCTGAAAGAACCCATTCATTTCTGACACATACATGTAACATGCAAGTAAAAAACGGCTGACTAACAGACAGGCTGGACGGACACCTGTGAATGCAAGCATGTGCCTACCAGCTCATACAGTATGACGTAAGTGCCCAACACCAATTCACAGAAGACAAGCCAGCTGAAAAGTAAGTCCTTTCTCCTCTGTAGAATGCATCCAATAGAGCAATTTCTCTTAATTCTAATGAGTTGTCCTTTTGGAACATTTTCCTTTCATATTTTCACATGTGAACAGTTATAGTCTTAATTTCTATTTTGGTCAACAGGTTGGATATGTTTCTGTTTCCAACTTAGTACCTACTACAAAGTGTGCAATATCCAAAAATGTTATTATATTTTGTTGAATTTGAAACCAAACTCATTGGGTGAGATTTAATAGGATGAGAGATTCAGAAAGTGAGAGATTTGGGAAGAAATCTCCAGTTTTTTTAAAGCGGCAATCATTTACACTGCAAAATCAAACTGGTTTCTCGGTCTCTATGGGAGGTTACCGTTCTATTCACCCTCCCCTCATCTCTAATGGGGATAATGATCTGTGAGCGTGTGATGTTGAATTGTGCGGTAGTTGACACAGTATGCTTGGTCCGTGTCGACAACTATGTCGATAGCTGTGTAGTCTTTGATGTTGTTAGGGGGACATGATCTCATGTCTATGTGTGGATTCCGTTACTGGGGGGTTGGTGGTGGTCTGTATATTGTCCTTTGTGTGTGGATATTGTTCAAAAGAGAGAGATAAAGTTGGTAATTGTATTGGTCATTATTTGCCTATCTGTACTTATTGTGGCATGTTTAACTCGAGATGATTGATGTTAGATGCTATATAATGTTGGTCAATGTGTTTGCTGCTGTGGGAGAGATAAAGTAGCTCTGTGTCCTGGTCTGTTGCTGATCTGTGGGATGTGGTTGTATTGGGTATTGGGGATATGGGTTAATCTTTCTGGTCTGGTCTATGTGTGTGTATGGGCCACTTTAGTGGATGGCAATATTGATAATGTCAGAAAAAGAAGTCTGTCAGATGGACCTATTCTATTTTTGTGTTCGACTGATGTGCTGGTCGTCTTGTGATCAGGATTTAACCGTTTAGTGTCACATTATGGTCGCTATGTTAAAATCAATGTTCCTCCTGCTGGTTCTAGCGTTTTGAGGTTGTAAATCCATTTAAGTTCCTCTCGGTCAAGTCTTTTGCCATGGTCCCCCCTCTCCAGTTTGGTTTTACTTGTGTGATGATAGTAAAGTTTAAGGTGTGTGGGTCTTGTCCGTGTGTTGTTTTGTAGTGTGATGAGAGGCTATGTTGTTCATATCCTTTCTTTATGTTTCTGATGTGCTGATGTGCTATAGCCCACCCATTGCTTATTTGTTTTAAACTACAATGGGTGAGATGTACTAAAGGGAAAATGCGGTAAAACCCCCGTTTTACCGCATTTTCCTATGTACTATTACCCGGCCGCACCATTATCACCTTTGGGTGGCGATACCCTATAGAAGCCTATGCCTACGCAACCCCGCCGCCTCGCCGACCCCCCCTCTCCCCCTCCCTTGGGCTTACCTTCTTGCAGGTCCTCCTGGACAAAGGAAGGCAAGCCCTTTCTCCCCCTATCAACGCAGCCGGACGTCCTTCTGGCTGCAGGGGGAGGAGGAGGCGCCGGGGACAGCCTGCTTAGCTGTCCCTGGCATGTAGGCATCAGAAGCCGGCTGGGAGGTGACGGAGACCCCCCCCATGCAGACCAGAGTACAGGTATCGCGGGGGGGCTCCGTTAGCGCACCGCGATGCCAGTCGCATATGTTAGTACATATGCGCTGGCATCGCAGTGGGGGGGCGCGATGTATTTTAATACATCTCGCCCAATATGTGACAGCCTGCAGAACTCATTGTGACATTCCCAGGAATGGTGGGGTCTGAGAGGGTCCGTTATAGGAAGGAAACTGGGCGCAATGACAGGTGAGAAGGAGCCTGAAATGGTTAAGGGTCATAGGTCCAACACTATGAAGGTCGACACACATTAGGTTGGCCTCTAAATGGTTTAGGACGACACATGAACTAGGCCAACTTGTCTAAGGTCGACACCAGCATTAGGCTGACAATGTGATTTTGATGTAAGTTGACATGGACACCTCCATGCCCTAGGGTATGAAATACCGCCTGTTTTTTGGGGAAAAAATTTGAAAAACTCATCGACCTTTGGACTGTTGACCTTACCATTGCCGACCAAATGCTTGTGTTGACCTTCTGACCCTTATTGACCTTAGCCATGTCGACCTATTTTATGTGTTGACCTAAGCCCTGTTGATCTTTAGTGGTTGACCTAATGTATGTTGACCTTTATAGTCAGTAATGTCTCAAGTACTCACAGGATACGGTCACTGTGTAGGGATCGCTGATACTCTTACTGACTGGGTTCTCAGCCCTGCATCTGTATTCTCCTGTGTCTGACCGTTCAGCTCTGGAGAAGGTGACCGTCCTGTTATCTGCTGATAGGCTGGGACCAGAGGGGAGACTGAGGCTGTTCTTACGCCATAGTATCCTCTCAGCTCTCTTATTGGTGTTACACGTCAGGGAGAATGTTCCATTCTCCTTGGGCTGGGAGTTAGACGCTGTGACCGTAGGCTTACTGACCGGCTCTGTGAATGGAGGAACATAGAAGCTGTTAAGAGGTTACATATAGATATTGTTAATTATATCACTATGTAAAATTACACATAAATAAAATTAATTTGATAACTAATAATGACATTTTGCTCCTTTATATGATCATATCCCCATGGTGCTTGTACAGATCATTTCATTTACTAGAGGATCCATCATTGGAAAACAATCCTATGTGAGCCCAAGTATCATATTGCCACTAGGAAAGCATTGGGCAATTGTTGACTTCTTTATAATGCCCCATGTGTTGGGGCAGCCAGGTTACCTTTTCCGGGGACTGGTAATAGGGAACCTATTAAATAAGATGACGTGGACAATAAAAGAAAGTCACAACTACAAGTGACCCTCTGGGGTGGAAAAGGCTGTCTTGGCCTTGGCAGCCACAGTCACTATAATTTTCCAGTACCCTTTTGTTAAGTGACGAGTAGTGTGATACAGACTTTTTGTTACATATTCCACTTGTCCATCAACAAGGGTCATAGGATAGGAGTCACGGGGGCTAACGCAGGATTTGCATGGGGGGGGGGTTTCCAGAGAGGGGTGATCTCAATGGTCAGTATATAGACATCGGAATCCCTCCCGACGGTACTCCGACAGAGGGGCAATCGCAAAAAATCCCCTTGCGGGCTCTGTGGCTCACTGCACTCACAATATCTTGTTACTAATGGGAGATCAATGTGCCTCAGTCTCATTGTCCCGGGTTAAAATACACTATGATATACATATGTTTTGTTTAATTACCATTAACTAGGCATCCCTGTGACATCTGTTTTTAAATATATTGTTGTTATTTTTAGTTACCATGGTTACAGACTACATAGTGAATGACGCATCACGTAGCAGCTCGACTGACAAAAGAAATGATGATGTCATTCTGCCTGAAGGCAACCAGCTAAGTTGCCTAAGTTTGCCCCTCCTTCTCTCCATGACACGCTCACTCACTTGATCTCATCTTTCTCTTTCCCTCCCTGACATTCTCTCACTCGCACCTCTCTCAGTTGCTTATTCCCTCTTTTTCCACAAAGCCCTCTCTCTCTTCCTGACCACCCCTCTCTCCTTCGTTCACACTTCTCTCTCTTTCTCTGACTCTCTCTTGTGGCACAATGCACCAAGCAGTGGCGGTACATCCAGCCGCTCATCACATATCACATATGCACTAACATATACAATGAGCAGCACAAAGGGCAGCCCTTCCGATAAGCGCTGCCCATTGCTATCCCCGCCACTACCTGAACCTCCGGGTCCATAACTCAGGAGGCCCTCTGTGCATGCAACAGAGGTGCATGCTGGGAGAGATCCTTGTCAGATCCCTCACACAGCAGCATTACAATGCATGTTTTTTTTTTTTTACAGAATTTCTACTTTAGTACATCTGAATTTATATAATTTGTTCCGTCCCCCTAAGCACCATTGTAGTGATAATGGAGGTGTTTGGGCCTTTCAAAAATTTGTTATGGGGCCCACAAAGTTCTCTTTACACCCCTGGCTGGAGCTACCCCTGTACCCAGAGTTACAAGGATTAGGCCCAGCTCATTATCCGTTACACGGCCACCTGGGGAAGTTACACCATTGTTACTACTCACCATAGACAGTCAGGGTCACAGACGCTTGTTCTTGTGGTTTATCTGTCTTTATTACCACTATATAATTACCAGTATCAGTTATACGGAGCTCTGTGATCAGTAATGAGCCATCAGAGGAAGGTCTGATCCGAGAGACATATAGAGGCCCAGCACCTAGTGGGGAATTATCAGCAGTAAAATATCCGAGGATTTGATACCGAGCATCTGTGTTTGGTCCTTTATACCAAGCGAAAGCTACAATCGTCCCAGTGACCCCAGTAACAGCCAGGGTGACAGATTTCCGGATCGCCGGATACTGAGGGATCAGCTGAATACTGATGGTTCCACCGGTCAGATCCATCCACAGACTGAGGAGAACTGGAAGAGAAGAATCCAGACATCAATCATCAGCCAATCTGACAATGTTACTGCGGGATGTGGTGGTGACAAATACATCTGTAGGGTTCTAGTGATAGCAGGAGACCTGATGTGGGCACATAATGTAGATGAAATATGGAAATAAACACTTGGGTTATACTGTAAAGAGTAGCGCTAATGTACAAGTGATATCGATAATTTTGTCCCTTCTGTACCAGATCATTTGTAATATCATCCCCTGTGTACACCAGTGGTCGCTAACCCCTCTATTGCAAGCTACTGGTAGCTCGCAGTAGCGATCTGGGTGGCTCGACCACTGCAACCGCCCGCCCATCCCTCCATTGCCCGCCGCTGCCACTGCTTCGCCTTTTGAGGGGAGGAGAGTGAATCATGCTTCTCTCCTTCCCCTCACTGTGTATCCCTGTGACTGTGCCGTCAGCCATCAGAGCTCGCGGGCCAGCAGCCAATCAGGAGCCGGACCGCGAGCTTTGATTTGCTGACGGCCCAGTCACAGGGAAGGAGAGACGCGCAATGTGCTGTGCTCTCCTGCCCTCATATGGGAACCGGCAGTGCGTAGGAGGAGGAGACAGAGGAGACAGAGACAGACAACCAGGCCAGCCAGCAGGGGGACACCGAACTCTCCTACCCCCGATAGCAGCAGGAGAAACAATGGTGAGTTGTACTGCTGCTGGCACAGTGGGTAATATCTGGCACAGTTGGGGTATATCTGGCACATTAGGGGCATATCTGGCACAGTGGGGGCATACCTGTTTCAGGCACTGTGAGGGTATACCTGTTTCTAACACAGTGGGGGCATATCTGGTACAGTAGGGGCATACTTGGCACCGTGGGGGCATACCTGTTTCTGGCACTGTGGGGACATACCTGGCACCATGTGAGCATATGTGTTTCTGGCACTATTGGGGACATATATGTATCTGACACTATTGGGGGCATATGTGTATATGGCACTATTGGGGGCATATGTGCATTTGGCACCATTTGGGCATATGTATATCTGGCACTGCACTATTGGGGCATATGTGTATCACACCCCCATTTTCATTAGATTCACCCCATGTGGCATCACCCATTTTTTGAGACAGTGCCGCCATACTATTTATTTAGAATGACACCACAATTGGATGGGCATTGTTTATCTGGCACTGCTGGGGGGCATGTGTATATATGGCACAGCTCTCAGAGCGAAAAAAATGGGGGATGTGGCCTTGCAGGAGTACCATGATAGTAGGTCATGCCCCCAGATGTCCCTTCTCCTCTGCCTCCAGTGTTGGGAGGTATGTATGCAGATATTGGACATTGTAGTGTGTGACATATTGTGTCTGGGGCATTGCGGTATGTGGCATAATGTGTCTGGTGCATTACAGAGTGTGGCGTAATGTGTCAGGGGCATTACAGAGTGTGGTGTAATGTGTAAAGGCATTTTTCGATTATTATGCCAATTTCTTTTTTTTCTTTTTTATTAGCTCTTCAGGTGGTTTATTTTGTCTTAAGTAGCTCACGCCACAAAAAGGTTGGAGACCACTGGTCTACACTCACTGTTGTTGACAATGCGCACTCTTAAGAGGCGTTAATGACCCACAGGAAATACAACACAAATGTTCAGGGGCTGATTATTAACCAGTGGAGACAAATTCAGAAAGTCCCTGTGTAGGGATGGGATGCGGTCATTCGTCAGACTGCATTTAGGTCTACAGTCATTAGGTCGACCCCACTAGGTCGACTGGAAGGAAGGTTGACCTGACTTAAGGTCGACATGGGCCAAGGTCGACATGACTTAAGGTCGAAATTGCATAAAGGTCGACATGAGGAAGGTCGACTGCTCATAAGGTCGACGTGGGTTTTTCACTGTTTTTTGAGCCGACATGTGCCGACAGGCGGTATTTCATGCCCTACCATCCACTAGGGCGTGGTGGGAGAATAAAATAGTGTGCCGAGCGCAGCGAGGCACCGTGCCCGAAGCATTGCGAGCGAAGCGAGCGATGCGAGGGTCCAATTCTCATTGCCAACTGTGTCCATGTCGACTGTGTCGACATTCGGATCAAAAAACAGTGAAAATCCCATGTCGACCTTATGACCAGTCGACCTTCCTCATGTCGACCTTTATGCAAATTCGACCTTAAGTCATGTCGACCTTGGCCCATGTCGACCTTAAGTCTGGTCGACCTTCCTGCCAGTCGACCTAGTGGGGTCGACCTAATGACTGTAGACCTAAATGCAGTCTGACGAATGATCCCATTCCGTAGGGATTATATCTGTCTCAGCTGCTGCTCATAGTAAGTAAGTGATTGGAGAAACGTCCTATACAACCACCTTATAACTCTATGGGTGACATTCTATGGATTGAGATAAATGCGCATGTTTTTTTAGCGCACCACATCGCCGCAAATCGCACTTTTTCAAATCGCACTTTTCAGTCAAAATTCGCATATTTAATAGGATGCGTTTTGGAGGCTGAAAAGTGCGAAGTGGTGCGATTTGCGGCGAATTGGTGCGCTGTCTTTAGTCCTGAAAATGTGCGATTTTCATGTCTGAAAATTGCACGTTTGCAGGAAAGCGCAAAGTCAAAAAAAAAAAACGCGCGCGGGGTCCCCCGCCAGAGCATAACCAGCCCCGGACTCATTGTGCCGGTGCTGGTGACATAAAATCAGGGTCCCCGACAAATAGTGGTCCCCTTGATTTCATGAAACCAGCACCAGGCTCAAGGTCCGGCGCTGGTTCCCAAAATACGGGGGACAAAATGACTAGGGGTCCCCCGTATTTTAAGAACCAGCACCGGACCCAACCAGCCAGCAGGGTAATGCCACAGCCGGGGGACACTTATTATATAAGCTCCCGCGGCCAAAGCATTAACCCCCTGGCTGGTCAGCATGGGCAGGGGTCCTGGGGAAGTGGGGACCCCCCCAATGAAGGGGTCCCCCCCTCCAGGACTTACCAGCCCATGCTGATAGTACGGGGCTGTCCCCGATGCCCCTGGGCGGTGGGCATCGGGCTGATGGATTGTGTAAAAAAAAGATGAAAAACTATTGTTTTCTACTGGTGAACTATGAGTCCCAGCAAGCCTACCCCGCATGCTGGGACTTGGAGAACCACAAGTCCCAGCATGCGGGGCATTAAAGGGCCCGCTGGCACTTGTAGTTCAACAGTACAAAAAATAGATAAAGAAAACACACTGACACCCTGTAAAATAAAAGTTTAACCCCTTCCCGACATTTGACGTACATTTACGTCATGGCCGGGAGGTACTTCCCGACACATGGCATAAATGTACGTCATGAGTTTAAACTGTCACTGCGTCTCGAGACGCAGTGACAGAGGGACGATGTCTGCTGTCCCTGACAGCAGACATGTCCCTGCATGCCCAGGGGGGGCTGCGATGCCGCCCCCCCGTCGGCGATCGCTGTGATTGGCTGTTCAGTGTGAACAGCCATTCACAGCGTTTTCCTGTGTTACCAGCGAATCGGACGCTCGGTAACACAGGTGTCAATCACCGCCGGGCGTCAGGGGGCATGAGGGGGTCATCGGTGACGATGACACCTCACCCCACCCTCACCCCACCTGCCCCCAAGGCTGTGATTGGTCCGTGGGACCCACGGACCAATCACAGCCAAGGCGCGACATTTAAACTGACGGTGACTGCGCTGCAGACGCCATTCCGGTCTGGAATAGCGTGCAGAACGGTCACCGTGCCTGCCTGCCGTGAATACCGACCTGATCCTTGCTAATACTTACCTGATCCTTGCAAATACCTTACCTGATCACCTTATCACTGCTTGTAGCGTGCTGGACGCTTCCTGGATCTGACTTCCTGAGACTTCCTGCTGCTGCTGCAGTGTGATAGAGAGATAGAGAGATAGAGAGAGAGATAGAGAGAGATAGAGAGAGATAGAGAGAGATAGAGAGAGATAGTGACAGAGAGAGCTATATTTTGTGTCTGCTACCCCCCCTTTTTGGGGGTGCAGGGGTTTTCTATATATAAATAAATAAATAACTGTCAGTGCTGCTGCTGCAGTGTCATACAGTGATAGATAGTGATAGATAGTGATAGATAGTGAGAGGTAGAGAGATAGAGAGATTTGTGTCTGCTACCCCCCCTTTTTGGGGGTGCAGGGGTTTTATTTTATATATATATATAACTGTCAGTGCTGCTGCTGCAGTGTCATAGAGTGATAGATAGTGATAGATAGTGAGAGATAGAGAGATAGTGACAGAGAGTGATAGAGAGTGTATATTTTGTGTCTGCTACCCCCCCTTTTTGGGGGTGCAGGTTTTTTTTTATACATATAACTGTCAGTGCTGCTGCTGCAGTGTCCTAGAGTGATAGATAGTGAGAGATAGTGAGAGATAGAGAGATAGAGAGAGATAGTGACAGAGAGTGATAGAGAGTGTATATTTTGTGTCTGCTACCCCCCCTTTTGTGCTGATCAGTATATCTGTGCTGATCAGCAACTTTTTGGGGGCGCAGAGTTTTTTTTTTTATATATATACCTGTCAGTTGCTGCCAGTTGCACTGTCAGTTGCACCAAAGGTTGTGCACCTGCTGTCCCTCACTGGTAATCAGTGTCGCATCACTGATCACCTTTTTTTTTTTTGTGAGTGCTGTGGGGTCTTTTTTTAATTTTTTTTTTACACACACTGATTTTGTGGGTGTCCTGTGGCCACTGTGCGCCGATCAGTGACGTACATCACTGATCAGCTTTTTCGGCACAGGGTTGATCTATTTTTTTTTTTTTTTTGATCAGATTCCTGTTGCCTTTGAGCGCTGTTCAGTGGCAGACGTTACTGACCAACATCTGTGCTCAATTTTTGGCGCAGGACCTTTTTTTTTTTTTTTTAACCCCTTCAATTTTTTATTTTTAACCCCTTCATTTTTTTTTTTTTTTATTGGTATAAAGTATTTTTTTTTTTCTGCACTACATACACACTACATATCCCCCGTGTTGAAATAAAGTTTGTACCCCCCCCTACACTATACACGTGTTGAAACATTTCACTACCAGTAACACAAAAATAAAAATGGCATCCCAAATGTCCTCCCAAATGTCCTCCCAAATGTCCTCCCAAATGTCCTCCCAGTCATCCAGGAGAATGTATTCAGTGGAGGAGGCATATGCCATGCTTGCCTCTGACTCTGACACAGGCAGTGATGCAAGCGGGGAATTTGAAGGATTCGTCTTAAGCTCCTCTTCCTCCTCTGGTGATGAGGGACCCCCTCAAAGACGCCCCCGTAGATCAGCTGAGATTCCCCCCCCAATAATTGATCTAGTATGGACCCCACCACCAGACAATTTTGAGCCCCAGGTTCCTGAGTTTTTGGCCATGCCAGGAATCCAATTTGATTCCACAGGTCTCAGAGAAATTGACTTTTTCAAATTATTTTTCTCTGATGATTTTATAAATTTAATGGTGGACCAAACTAATTTATATGCCCAGCAGTTTATTGCTCAAAACCCCACGTCATCATTTGCTAGGTGGACCCCTGTAGATGCAGTAGAGATGATGACGTTTTGGGGTCTGGTGTTTCATATGGGCATAGTAAAAAAGCCAGAAATTAGGCAATATTGGAGTACAGATGTTCTGTACAGTACTCCATTTTACCGTATGGCCATGCCCCGGACTCGATTTGAGACAATTCTTAAATTTATACATTACACCGATAATGCACAGTGCCCACCCAGAGATGATCCCACCTTTGACCGGCTATTCAAAGTCAGGCCGGTCATTGATCATTTCAGTGCCAAATTTGAAGAGGTGTACATCCCTGAAAAATTTATTTGTATCGACGAGTCCCTTATACATTTTAAAGGAAGGGTTAAATTCCGCCAGTACCTTCCCAGTAAGAGGGCAAGGTATGGCATAAAAATGTATAAACTGTGTGAAAGCACCTCAGGGTACACCCACAGGTTTAGGGTTTATGAAGGGAAGGATTCAAGAATTCAACCGCCAGAATGCCCCCCCTCCCTCGTAGGTGTTAGTGGGAAAATTGTCTGGGATTTAGTGCACCCCTTCCTGGATAAAGGTTATCACCTCTATGTGGATAACTTTTACACTAGCATCCCCCTGTTTAAGGCCCTTGGTTCAAGAGGTACAGCAGCTTGCGGTACTGTGCGCAAGAACCAAAGAGGCCTCCCAAAAACGCACATTGCCCAAGTAATGAGAAGGGGTGAAAGCAGGGGAATATGCAACGAAAATATGTTGTTGGTCAAATATAAGGACAAGAGGGATGTCCTTATACTGACAACAATTCATGGAGACAGTACCACCTCCATCCCTGTACGAGGTACCAGTACCCACACCTCAAAACCTAATTGTATCCTGGATTACAATAGGTACATGGGCGGAGTGGATCTTTCAGATCAGGTACTGAAGCCGTACAGTGCCCTGCGGAAAACAAAAATCTGGTACAAGAAGGTGGCCGTGTATATCATCCAGATGGCACTGTATAACGCTTACGTGCTATTCCGTTCTACCGGCCAGAGGGGGACATTTATGCACTTTCAAGAGGAAGTCATAAAGGGCCTAATATTTGGGAACCAGCAGGCAGAGGGCCCCAGTACTTCTAGTACTGGCCCCCGTATTGTACCAGGGCAGCATTTTCCTGATGAAATCCCCTCCACTGGAAAAAAGGGCAGGACACAAAAAAGGTGCAAAGTTTGCTATAAAAAGGGAATAAGAAAGCAAACTATTTTCCAGTGTGACACTTGCCCCGACAAACCCGGCCTATGTATAAAGGAGTGTTTTAAAATATACCACACATCTATGGAATATTAGGTTCATAATTTCACCGTGCTTCGGGGGTCTTGCTAATGCCACATAGCACCCACCATTCATTCCACCAGAATCTGAGCCGCAAAATCCAAAAATCACTCCTTCCCTTCTGAGTCCTGCCATGCACCCAACTGGTATTTTTTGGTCACATGTGAGGCATTGCCGTACTCGGGAGAAATTGGGGCACAGATTTTGGGGTACTTTGTCTCCTTCATTCCTTGTGAAAATGAAAAATTTTGAGCCAGAACTGCATTTTTGTGTAAAAAAATGTAATTTTTCATGTTCACTGCCCAGTTTTATCAAAATTGGTGAAACCCCTGGGGGTTTGAAATGTACACTATACCCCTAGATGAATTCCCTGAGGGGTGTAGTTTGCAAAATGGGGTCACTTGTGGGGGGGTTCCACTGTATTGGTGCTTTGGGGGTCTTGCTAATGCGACATAGCACCCACCATCATTCCACCAGAATTTCTGCTGCAAAATCCAAATATCACTCCTTCCCTTCTGAGTCCTGCCACTTTTTGGTCACACATGAGGCATTGCCGTACTCGGGAGAAATTGGGGCACAGATTTTGGGGTGCTTTGTCTCCTTCATTCCTTCTGAAAATGAAAAATTTTGAGCCAGAACTGCATTTTTGTGTAAAAAAATGTAATTTTTCATTTTCACTGCCCACTTGTATCAAAATTGGTGAAACCCCTGGGGGTTTGAAATGTACACTATACCCCAAGATGAATTCCCTGAGGGGTGTAGTTTGCAAAATGGGGTGACTTGTGGGGGGGTTCCACTGTATTGGTGCAACATAGCACCCACCATTCATTCCACCAGAATCTGTGCTGCAAAATCCAAAAATCACTCCTTCCCTTCTGAGTCCTGCCATGCACCCAACTGGTATTTTTTGGTCACATGTGAGGCATTGCCGTACTCGGGAGAAATTGGGGCACAGATTTTGGGGTGCTTTTTCTCCTTCATACCTTCTGAAAATGAAAAATTTTGAGCCAGAACTGCATTTTTGTGTAAAAAATGTAATTTTTCATTTTCACTGCCCACTTGTATCAAAATTGGTGAAACCCCTGGGGGTTTTAAATGTACACTATACCCCTAGATGAATTCCCTGAGGGGTGTAGTTTGCAAAATGGGGTCACTTGTGGGGGGGTTCCACTGTATTGGTGCTTGGGGGGTCTTGCTAATGCGACATAGCACCCACCAAAATTCCACCAGAATCTGAGCTGCAAAATCCAAAAATCACTCCTTCCCTTCTGAGTCCTGCCATGCGCCCAAATGGTATTTTTTGGTCACATGTGAGGCATTGCCGTACTCGGGAGAAATTGGGGCACAGATTTTGGGGTGCTTTTTCTCCTTCATACCTTCTGAAAATGAAAAATTTTGAGCCAGAACTGCATTTTTGTGTAAAAAATGTAATTTTTCATGTTCACTGCCCACTTGTATCAAAATTGGTGAAACCCCTGGGGGTTTGAAATGTACACTATACCCCTAGATGAATTCCCTGAGGGGTGTAGTTTGCAAAATGGGGTCACTTGTGGGGGGGTTCCACTGTATTGGTGCTTGGGGGGTCTTGCTAATGCGACATAGCACCCACCAAAATTCCACCAGAATCTGAGCTGCAAAATCCAAAAATCACTCCTTCCCTTCTGAGTCCTGCCATGCACCCAAATGGTATTTTTTGGTCACATGTGAGGCATTGCCGTACTCGGGAGAAATTGGGGCACAGATTTTGGGGTGCTTTGTCTCCTTCATACCTTCTGAAAATGAAAAATTTTGAGCCAGAACTGCATTTTTGTGTAAAAAAATGTAATTTTTCATTTTCACTGCCCACTTGTATCAAAATTGGTGAAACCCCTGGGGGTTTGAAATGTACACTATACCCCTAGATGAATTCCCTGAGGGGTGTACTTTGCAAAATGGGGTGACTTGTGGGGGGGTTCCACTGTATTGGTGCAACATCGCACCCACCATTCATTCCACCAAAATCTGTGCTGCAAAATCCAAAAATCACTCCTTCCGTTCTGAGTCCTGCCATGCACCCAACTGGTATTTTTTGGTCACATGTGAGGCATTTCCGTACTCGGGAGAAATTGGGGCACAGATTTTGGGGTGCTTTTTCTCCTTCATACCTTCTGAAAATGAAAAATTTTGAGCCAGAACTGCATTTTTGTGTAAAAAAATGTAATTTTTCATTTTCACTGCCCACTTGTATCAAAATTGGTGAAACCCCTGGGGGTTTGAAATGTACACTATACCCCTAGATGAATTCCCTGAGGGGTGTAGTTTTCAAAATGGGGTGACTTGTGGGGGGGTTCCACTGTATTGGTGCTTGGGGGGTCTTGCTAATGCGACATAGCACCCACCAAAATTCCACCAGAATCTGAGCTGCAAAATCCAAAAATCACTCCTTCCGTTCTGAGTCCTGCCATGCACCCAACTGGTATTTTTTGGTCACATGTGAGGCATTGCCGTACTCGGGAGAAATTGGGGCACAGATTTTGGGGTGCTTTTTCTCCTTCATACCTTCTGAAAATGAAAAATTTCGAGCCAGAACTGCATTTTTGTGTAAAAAATGTAATTTTTCATTTTCACTGCCCACTTGTATCAAAATTGGTGAAACCCCTGGGGGTTTGAAATGTACACTATACCCCTAGATGAATTCCCTGAGGGGTGTAGTTTTCAAAATGGGGTGACTTGTGGGGGGGTTCCACTGTATTGGTGCTTGGGGGGTCTTGCTAATGCGACATAGCACCCACCAAAATTCCACCAGAATCTGAGCCGCAAAATCCAAAAATCACTCCTTCCGTTCTGAGTCCTGCCATGCACCCAACTGGTATTTTTGGGGCACATGTGAGGCATTTCCGTACTCGGGAGAAATTGGGGCACATATTTTGGGGTGCTTTTTCTCCTTCATACCTTCTGAAAATGAAAAATTTTGAGCCAGAACTGCATTTTTGTGTAAAAAAATGTAATTTTTCATTTTCACTGCCCACTTGTATCAAAATTGGTGAAACCCCTGGGGGTTTGAAATGTACACTATACCCCTAGATGAATTCCCTGAGGGGTGTACTTTGCAAAATGGGGTGACTTGTGGGGGGGTTCCACTGTATTGGTGCAACATAGCACCCACCATTCATTCCACCAGAATCTGTGCTGCAAAATCCAAAAATCACTCCTTCCCTTCTGAGTCCTGCCATGCACCCAACTGGTATTTTTTGGTCACATGTGAGGCATTGCCGTACTCGGGAGAAATTGGGGCACAGATTTTGGGGTGCTTTTTCTCCTTCATACCTTCTGAAAATGAAAAATTTTGAGCCAGAACTGCATTTTTGTGTAAAAAAATGTAATTTTTCATTTTCACTGCCCACTTGTATCAAAATTGGTGAAACCCCTGGGGGTTTGAAATGTACACTATACCCCTAGATGAATTCCCTGAGGGGTGTACTTTGCAAAATGGGGTCACTTGTGGGGGGGTTCCACTGTATTGGTGCTTGGGGGGTCTTGCTAATGCGACATAGCACCCACCAAAATTCCACCAGAATCTGAGCTGCAAAATCCAAAAATCACTCCTTCCCTTCTGAGTCCTGCCATGCACCCAACTGGTATTTTTTGGTCACATGTGAGGCATTGCCGTACTCGGGAGAAATTGGGGCACAGATTTTGGGGTGCTTTGTCTCCTTCATACCTTCTGAAAATGACAAATTTGGAGCCAGAACTGTATTTTTGTGTAAAAAAAATAATTTTTCATTTTCACTGCCCAGTTGTACCACAATTGGTGAAACCCCTGGGGGTTTGAAATGTACACTATACCCCTAGATGAATTCCCTGAGGGGTGTAGTTTGCAAAATGGGGTCACTTGTGGGGGGGTTCCTAACTTTTAGCATTTTATGGTGCCTAGAAACCTACATGGTGCCTAAAAAATAATCTCATAAAAAGGAGGCTCCAAAATCAAGTAGGTGCTCCTTCTATTATGAAGCCTGTGGTTTGGTCACCGTGCACACTAGGGCCACATGTAGGATATTTATGAAAACAAAAGAATTGGGGGAATCAATTTTCAGTCACATTTCTCTAGTAAAATGTACTGTGTTCCTTAGAAAAATGTATTAAAATTGCAAATCTGCAAAAAAAAAGAAATTTTGAAATTTCACCTACACTTTGTTTTAATTCCTGTGAAACACCTAAAGGGTTAACAAACTTCCAAAATGCTGTTTTGAATACTGTGAGGGGTGCAGTTTTTGAAATGGTATCATTTATGGGGGTGTCTCACATACAAGTCCCTCAAAGTCACATCAGAACTAAACTGGTCCCTAAAAAAATCAGTGTTTGAAATTTTCTTGAAAATTTGAGAATTTGCTATTCATATTGTAAGCCTCCTAGTGTCCCAAAAAATTAAAAGGAAGTTGAAATAATGATGTCAACATAAAGTAGACATATGGTCTATGTTAGTTATTCACTATTTTGAGTGGTAAGATTATTTGTCTCACAAGCAGAAAATTTAACATTTTGCAAATCGCTAAATTTTCCATTTTTTCACGATATTTTGGTATTTTTCACAAAAAAACACAGACTGTATCGACCCAAATTTACCACTAATTTGAAGTACAATGTGTCACGAAAAAACAATCTCAAAATCACTGGGATAAGTAAAAGCAAAAAAAAGTTATCCCCACTTAAGTGAGACATGTCAGATTTGAAAAAAAGGGCTCTGTCAGGAACGCAAAAACTGGCTCTGTCAGGAAGGGGTTAATACACACATAACACACACACACAGATACTTACCTACCTAGAGCCCGTAGGTCGGTCCATGGATCCTGGGTCCAGGCTCCGGGGCTCCGGGGCAGAAGAGTCCGGTTCCGGGGGCCTTGGTCCTGGTTCCGGGGCTGGTCCTGGGGTTCCGGGGCTCCTGGAGGATGCCGAGGTCGTCGCCGGGGACCAGGTGAGTAGGATTTCCTTCCTTAGGTACCCCTGGGGACTACCTCGGATCCCGGACCCCGGATTCTTCAGGCCAGGAGCCCCGGAACCCCAGGACCAGCCCCGGAACCAGGACCAAGGCCCCGGAACCGGACTCTTCTGCCCTGGAGCCCCGGAGCCCGGACCCAGGATCCAGGGACCGACCGACGGGCTCAAGGTAGGTAAGTATCAGTGTGTGTGTGTTATGTGTGTATTAAACTTTTATTTTACAGGGTGTCAGTGTATTTTCTTTAACTATTTTTTGTACTGTTGAACTACAAGTGCCAGCGGGCCCTTTAATGCCCCGCATGCTGGGACTTGTGGTTCTCCAAGTCCCAGCATGCGGGGTAGGCTTGCTGGGACTCATAGTTCGCCAGTGGAAAACAATAGTTTTTCATCTTTTTTTTACACAATCCATCAGCCCGATGCCCACCGCCCAGGGGCATCGGGGACAGCCCCGGACTGTCAGCATGGGCTGGTAAGTCCTGGAGGGGGGGGACCCCTTCATTGGGGGGGTCCCAACTTCCCCAGGACCCCTGCCCATGCTGACCAGCCAGGGGGTTAATGCTTTGTCCACGGGAGCTTATATAATAAGTGTCCCCCGGCTGTGGCATTACCCTGCTGGCTGGTTGGGTCCGGTGCTGGTTCTTAAAATACGGGGGACCCCAAGTCATTTTGTCCCCCGCATTTTGGGAACCAGCGCCGGACCTTGAGCCTGGTGCTGGTTTCATGAAATCAAGGGGACCCCTATTTGTCGGGGACCCTGATTTTATGTCACCAGCACCGGCTCAATGAGTCCGGGGCTGGTTATGCTCGGGCGGGGGACCCCGCGCTAGTTTTTTTTTTTTCATTTTAACCGTTTTTTTTTATTTTAACACCAGAACCCTGCACAGAACATTGCGATCTGTGCAGGGTTCTGGCTATTTCGCCAAACAGAACCTGGTCTGAAATAAGTGCGCTAATTAGACACCTAAAAAGTGGGATTTGCAAATGCGCATTGCATTAAATAAGCGAGTTGTATACTGTTCTGTACGAAAACATCTGGATGCGATCAAAATGCGAATTAATCTCGCACTTTTGGTCAGCATGCATTAACGCACATAATATGCGATTTCTGTCTCTTAGCGCATCCTATTAAATATGCGTTTTGAAGGACAAATGCGATATCGCCATTTTTTGGACTAATTAACGCAAAAAAAGCTAATCGCAACCCATAGAATGTCACCCTATATCCCTGGCAGGGATCATATGTAGCGCTGCTGAGATATACTTTTATCCACACAATTATTGATCAGAAATATATTTCTAATAAAAAAAAAACATATTCTAGCTTTTCTTCTCCGCAGTGATAGCGATTAATAATTATTCTTATCCCTTTCTATAGAATAGTCGCTTGAAGGGCTTAATATTATCAGTGCTGTGACTGGAATCAGCTTCCTCTGATATTACAGGCAGTGCCAATCAGCCCCAATATTCAATACTCCCATTTATGTCAGAGCAAAACCTTACAGTGCACTGACCTCTCACAGTGCAGTCTACAGAGATGACCTCACATTGGCCCTTATTCTGGTTGGTGCGGCCAGAGCCGCACACGGGGCTCCGGCCGCACAAACCAATCCCCGCCCACCCTACGGATCGCCACGGCCGTCCGTACACGGACGGCTGGCGATCCGCATAAAAATGGTGGAGGCTACGCCTCCACCATGGTGGGAGCTGCCCCCTGCATTCGATGGTCGTCGACCATCGAAGGCAGGTCCGCACGCCGCGGCAGCTCCCGCAAGCTGAGACCACACGGACAATCGTCCGTGTGGTAGCTTGTATGGGGGCTGAAAGCTGACATCCGGCGACGTCAGCTTTCCGCCCCCATGAGTTGCGTCATGGCCTCATTACCATGCATACGCCCCGCGTTTGCATGGGAACGCCCATGAAACGCGGGGCGTACACATAGGGAAATGAGGGCATGATGCCTCTCACGCCCCTATACGCCCCCTTTGCGGCGGACGAAATACGTCTGCGGCGAAGGGGGCTGCACATGCGCAGATTCACCTCTGCGCATGTGCAGAGTAAAAACATCGGCGGTACGGCCGCACGCGGGCCGTACCGATCCGATTAGAATAAGGGCCATTAGCTGGCACCAGCGCTGAAAGCCTGTGTGGGTCATTTATGGGTACAGATTCTGGACCTGTCACAGAATTCCTGTTTGGCGATGGTTGGGACAATGCCAGAAAACAACAATTGTCCAGGGGCTCAAATTACGCATTTATCCGCCTTTCCCCGAGTATCAGCGGCTTCCTCCATCCTGTGACACATCAGCAACCTGCACGCATAAACAACCTTCCAATATGAGATCCACACAGGCATACAGTGTTAATGACAGCTAGGGGGATATTTACCAATATGGATTCGTAAAAAATAGGTGTATTCGTAGGCAGAAATACACCTATTTTTTACACATTTGTATTTTCAGGATTTACTATCCCAAAAATACAGCAATTCGTATTCCTAATGATGGGACATTCGTATTTGTATTTACAAATACGAATGTCTACACCATCTATAGAATACGACAGGAATCACCATTCAAAAGAATGGTGGTTCCTGATTTACTAAGCAGCCGTACTGATAATACGGCTGCTAATTGGTGTAAAACAGGCCCGAAAATACGACAGAAAAATACACCTTGATTGTCCTGTCGTATTGGGCTTAAGCCTGCACGGATCAGTCAGATCTGTGCAGGCTTTAGTGTAAAAAAAATAGAAAAAGAAATAAATAATAAAAAAAAAACAGCGTGGGGTCCCCCCCACAGCTGTAACCAGCACCAGGCTGAAGGAGCCGGGCCGGTAATTAAAAATCAGGGAACCCGACAAATAGGGGTACCCTGATTTTTAACAACCAGCCCCAGGCTCTAGGTCCGGGGCTGGTTCCCAAAATATGGGGGACAAAATGAGTAGGGGTCCCCCGTATTTTAAGAACCAGCCCCAGGCACAACCAGCCAGCCGGGTAATGTCACAGCCGGGGGACACTTATTATATAAGGTCCCGCGGCCAAAACATTAACCCTACCGACCAGTCAGCCTGGCCAGGGGCCCTGGGGGAGAGGGGACCCCCCCAATAAAGGGGTCTCCTCCCCTCCAGGACTTACCTGACCAGGCTGAAGCCTGGTGCTGTCCCAGGTGGCCCTGTGCGGTGGCCACCGGGCTGATTCTGTGTAAAAGAATAGATGAAAACCTATTGTTTAAAACTGTGGAACTATAAGACCCAGCAAGCCTCCCCCGCAAGCTGGGACTTGGAGAACCACAAGTCCCAGCCTGTGGGGCAGTAATAAAAATAGTACAATAAACACACACTGACACAATGAAAATAAAAGTTTAATACATCCATTACACACATACTGATACTTACCTATCTTGATCCCGTAGGTAGCCCTCTGTCCTGGTGTCCTGTGTCGTCCTCCAGGTCCATGTCGGCAGTCCGTGTCGTCCTCCAGGTCCATGGCGGTGTCCGGGTCTGAAGAAATCCATGTTGGAGCTGTGGAAGGAAATCCTACTCACCTGGTCCTGTGCTGAAGATGTCTTGTCTTGGTCCGACGTAGTCCAGGTAATCTTCAAGCTGTCGCCTGTGCCTGCACTGTCCGCATCGCACTGAGGAGAGATGCAGAGATATTACATACTCGGCGCCTCTCCTCAGAATGATTCCATTGGCCGCCTAGCGGCCAATCAGGAGCCGACTTTCTTGGCTCCTGATTGACCGCTAGGCGGCCAATGGAATCATTCTGAGGAGAGGTGCCGAGTATGAAATATCTCTGCATCTCTCCTCAGTGCGATGCGGACAGTGCGGGGACCGGCGACAGCTTGAAGATTACCTGGACTACGTCGGACCAAGACAAGACATCTTCAGCACAGGACCAGGTGAGTAGGATTTCCTTCAACAGCTCCACCATGGATTACTTCGGACCTGGACACCGCCATGGACCTGGAGGACGACACGGACTGCCGACATGGACCTGGAGGACGACATAGGACACCGGACACCAGGACAGAGGGCTACCTACGGGATCAAGATAGGTAAGTATCAGTATGTGTGTAATGGATGTATTAAACTTTTTGTTACACGCCGCCGTCCGGTATCTCCAGTACCCGGACGGTCGGCGGATGGAGAGCGGGGCTGCGAGGCTGGTGACGCTGCTCGGCAGCGTTCCAAGCCTCCCTGTCAGCTCGGGCGTCGGGGCGTTGCTAGGCAACGTCCCCGAACTTCCGCCCGGCAGCAGCACCCGTACGGCGCGCCTGACGTCATGCAGGCGGCGCCAAATTCAAATAAGAAGCCGGCGTCTGCTGGGCACAGACGCCGGTTATAGCGTTTCTATACGCCTGCCCGGTCCCTGGCATCCTCCAGCGCTCTCCAGCCCTCCTGGGTCCCTTCCTGGAAGATCTCCAGTCTCCCTGCCTGCCTATCGTTGGAGGTCAGCGTCTCAGCCTTCTCCTGTGACCTGTGCAGCTTCTCTGCAGATCTTGGGGGTCAAGTAAGTGCTCCTTGGAGCCTGGTTTATTATGTGGAGCCTCTGAGCTCCTTTGTCTCTGATCTGCCTGTGCCCACACTGGTTCCGCTCCCCTGCTGGGGCATCGGACCTGCCCCGCCGTGGGCCTTATTCAGAACCTGACTCCATCTGTATTTTACCCTTGTTCTTGCCTTCTCTTTCCTGTCTGTCCTAGGCAGGGCCTTCCCTGCCTTTCCACTCCTGCTGGGGGGTTTTGGGGATTCACTTTCTTGCATTATATTGTATTCTTTTGGAGATTCCCCGTTAAGTTCTCCTGGTGTCTGCGACTGGGTCGTATTCCCGTTATTGGCCTGGTGCCGGCAGACAGGGGTTACCTTTCAGTCAGGCCCGGTAGTTAGTATTTCCTTTTGAGTTACCCCTGACGATCACTTCTCCTTTGTCCATTCATAGACCTAGCTGCATCGGGGTTGGAGCGGGCCTAACTCGCTCCTTCGAACGCGGCGGCCACAGGTGAAGCCTAGCTTCCGCAGGGATTGGTCATCTGCCCGGGGTACTCAACAGAGTTAGTATAGGGTTCGCTGTGGCCGTCCTAACCGGCGGTCCCGGCTGCGGGCTCACGCCTAACTTCCCATTCCCGGTTCCAAGTTACCATCACCCTGTGCCTAACGGCAAGCGTAACACTTTTATGTTCATTGTGTTAGTGTGTGTTTATTGTACTATTTTTATTACTGTGGAACTACAAGTGCCAGTGGGCCCTTTAATGCCCCGCAGGCTGAGACTTGTGGTTCTCCAAGTCCCAGCTTGCGGGAGAGGCTTGCTGGGACTCATATTTCCACAGTTTTAAAAAATAGGTTTTCATCTATTCTTTTACACAGAATCAGCCCGCTGGCCACCGCACAGGGCCACCGGGGACAGCACCAGGCTTCAGCCTGGTCAGGTAAGTCCTGGAGGGGGGGGGGACCCCTTTATTGGGTTGGTCCCCACTTCCCCAGGGCCCCTGGCCAGGCTGACTGGTCAGTAGGGTGATGTTTTGGCCGCGGGACCTTATATAATAAGTGTCCCCCGGGTGTGACATTACCCTGCTGGCTGGTTGTGCCTGGGGCTGGTTCTTAAAATACGGGGGACCCCTACTCATTTTGGGAACCAGTCCCGGACCTGGAGCCTGGGGCTGGTTGTTAAAAATCAGGGAACCCCTATTTGTCGGGTTCTTAATTACCGGCCCCGGCTCTTTCAGCCGGTTACAGCTGTGGGGGGGACCCCACGCTGTTTTTTTAAATTATTTATTTATTTTTCTATTTTTTTTACACCTTGCAGCCTGCACGGATCTGACTGATCCGTGCAGACTGCCTGAAAAATTCATATTAGCGCCCGTATATATGGTCAGCTAATATGAATCATTACACCATCGGAGGGTTACAAAGCAGTCGGATCTGACTGCTTTGTAAATTTCCCTCCTGAACACGACTGTGCATACGACTGAAACAGTCCTATGCAGTCGTAGGGGAAATACTAATATGAAAAACTAGGTTTTTCATATTAGTAAATTTCCCCCCTAATGTAAGGTAATCGCTGTAGATTGCATTGTGAGAAGCCAGACAGCGTCAGCACCCAGTCATAGGGCTGGGAGCGGCAGCACCTAGTTATAGGGCAGACAGCGGCAGCACCTAGTTATAGGGCAGGGAGCGGCAGCACCTAGTTATAGGGCAGACAGCGGCAGCACCTAGTTATAGGGCAGACAGCGGCAGCACCTAGTTATAGGGCAGGGAGCGGCAGCACCTAGTTATAGGGCAGACAGCGTCAGCACCCAGTCATAGGGCTGGGAGCGGCAGCACCTAGTTATAGGGCAGACAGCGGCAGCACCTAGTTATAGGGCAGGGAGCGGCAGCACCCAGTTATAGGGCAGACAGCGGCAGCACCCAGTTATAGGGCTGGGAGCGGCGGCACCCAGTTATAGGGCAGGGAGCGGCAGCACCTAGTTATAGGGCAGACAGCGGCAGCACCTAGTTATAGGGCAGACAGCGGCAGCACCTAGTTATAGGGCAGACAGCGGCAGCACCTAGTTATAGGGCTGGGAGCGGCAGCACCCAGTTATAGGGCTGGGAGCGGCAGCACCCAGTTATAGGGCTGGGAGCGTCAGCACCAAGTTATAGGGCTGGGAGCGGCAGCACCTAGTTATAGGGCAGACAGCGGCAGCACCCAGTTATAGGGCAGAGAGAGGGAGCACCCAGTTATAGGGCAGGGAGTGGCAGCACCCAGTTATAGGGCAGGGAGCGGCAGCACCCAGTTATAGGGCAGGGAGCGGCAGCACCCAGTTTTAGGGCAGACAGCGGCAGCACCCAGTTATAGGGCTGACAGCGGCAGCACCCAGTTATAGGGCAGACAGCGGCAGCACCTAGTTATAGGGCAGACAGCGGCAGTACCCAGTCATAGGGCAGACAGCGGCAGCACCCAGTCATAGGGCTGGGAGCGGCAGCACCCAGTTATAGGGCAGGGAGCGGCAGCACCCAGTTATAGGGCAAACAGCGGCAGCCCCCAGTTATAGGGCAGACAGCGGCAGCACCCAGTTATAGGGCAGACAGCGGCAGCCCCCAGTTATAGGGCAGACAGCGGCAGCCCCCAGTTATAGGGAAGACAGCGGCAGCCCCCAGTTATAGGGCTGGGAGCGGCAGCACCCAGTCATAGGGCAGACAGCGTCAACCCCCAATCATAGGGCAGACAGCGGCAGCGCCCAGTCATAGGGCAGACAGCGGCAGCGCCCAGTCATAGGGCAGACAGCGGCAGCACCCAGTTATAGGGCAGACAGCGGGTGCACCCAGGTATAGGGCAGACAGTGGGCGCACCCAGTTATAGGGCAGACAGCGGCAGCACCCAGTTATAGGGCAGACAGCGGCAGCACCCAGTAATAGGGCAGACAGCGGCTGCACCCAGTTATAGGGCAGACAGCGGCAGCATCCAGTTATAGGGCAGACAGCAGCAGCACCCAGTTATAGGGCAGACAACAGCAGCACCCAGATATAGGGCAGACAGCGGCAGCACCCAGTTATAGGGCAGACAGCGGCAGCACCCAGTTATAGGGTAGACAGCGGCAGCACCCAGTTATAGGGCAGACAGCGGCAGCACCCAGTTATAGGGCAGACAGTGGCAGCACCCAGTTATAGGGCAGACAGCGGCAGCACCCAGATATATGACAGACAGCGGCAGCACCCAGTTATAGGGCAGAAAGCGGCAGCACCTTTTTATAGGGCAGACAGCGGCAGCACCCAGTCATAGGGCAGACAGCGGCAGCACCCAGTCATAGGGCTGGGAGCGGCAGCACCCAGTTATAGGGCAGGGAGCGGCAGCACCCAGTTATAGGGCAGACAGCGGCAGCACCCAGTTATAGGGCAGAAAGCGGCTGCACCCAGTTATAGCGCAGACAGTGGCCGCACCCAGTTATAGGGCAGACAGCGGCAGCAGACAGTTATAGGGCAGAGAGCGGCAGCACCCAGTTATAGGGCAGACAGCGGCAGCACCCAGTTACAGGGCAGGTTAGCGGCAGCACCCAGTTACAGGGCAGGTTAGCGGCAGTGGCCAGTTACAGGGTAGGGAGCAGCAGCGCCCAGTTACAGGGCAGGGAGCAGCAGCGCCCAGTTAGAGGGCAGAGAGTGGCAGCGCCCAGTTACAGGTTAAACAGCTGCAGCACCCAGTTATAGGGCAGACAGCGGCAGCACCCAGTTATAGGGCAGACAGCGGCAGCACCCAGTTTTAGGGCAGACAGGGGAAGCACACAGTTATACGGCTGACAGCGGCAGCACCCAGTTTTAGGGCAGACAGCGGCAGCACCCAGTTATAGGGCAGACAGCGGCAGCACCCAGTTATAGGGCAGACAGCGGCAGAACCCAGATATATGACAGACAGCGGCAGCACCCAGTTATAGGGCAGACAGTGGCAGCACCTAGTTATAGGGCAGACAGCGGCAGCACCCAGTCATAGGGCAGACAGCGTCAGCACCCAGTCATAGGGCTGGGAGCGGCAGCACCCAGTTATAGGGCAGGGAGCGGCAGCACCCAGTTATAGGGCAGACAGTGGCAGCACCCAGTTATAGGGCAGAAAGCGGCAGCACCCAGTTATAGGGCAGGGAGCGGCAGCACCTAGTTATAGGGCAGACAGCGGCAGCACCTAGTTATAGGGCAGACAGCGGCAGCACCTAGTTATAGGGCAGACAGCGGCAGCACCTAGTTATAGGGCTGGGAGCGGCAGCACCCAGTTATAGGGCTGGGAGCGGCAGCACCCAGTTATAGGGCTGGGAGCGTCAGCACCAAGTTATAGGGCTGGGAGCGGCAGCACCTAGTTATAGGGCAGACAGCGGCAGCACCCAGTTATAGGGCAGAGAGAGGGAGCACCCAGTTATAGGGCAGGGAGTGGCAGCACCCAGTTATAGGGCAGGGAGCGGCAGCACCCAGTTATAGGGCAGGGAGCGGCAGCACCCAGTTTTAGGGCAGACAGCGGCAGCACCCAGTTATAGGGCTGACAGCGGCAGCACCCAGTTATAGGGCAGACAGCGGCAGCACCTAGTTATAGGGCAGACAGCGGCAGTACCCAGTCATAGGGCAGACAGCGGCAGCACCCAGTCATAGGGCTGGGAGCGGCAGCACCCAGTTATAGGGCAGGGAGCGGCAGCACCCAGTTATAGGGCAAACAGCGGCAGCCCCCAGTTATAGGGCAGACAGCGGCAGCACCCAGTTATAGGGCAGACAGCGGCAGCCCCCAGTTATAGGGCAGACAGCGGCAGCCCCCAGTTATAGGGAAGACAGCGGCAGCCCCCAGTTATAGGGCTGGGAGCGGCAGCACCCAGTCATAGGGCAGACAGCGTCAACCCCCAATCATAGGGCAGACAGCGGCAGCGCCCAGTCATAGGGCAGACAGCGGCAGCGCCCAGTCATAGGGCAGACAGCGGCAGCACCCAGTTATAGGGCAGACAGCGGGTGCACCCAGGTATAGGGCAGACAGTGGGCGCACCCAGTTATAGGGCAGACAGCGGCAGCACCCAGTTATAGGGCAGACAGCGGCAGCACCCAGTAATAGGGCAGACAGCGGCTGCACCCAGTTATAGGGCAGACAGCGGCAGCATCCAGTTATAGGGCAGACAGCAGCAGCACCCAGTTATAGGGCAGACAACAGCAGCACCCAGATATAGGGCAGACAGCGGCAGCACCCAGTTATAGGGCAGACAGCGGCAGCACCCAGTTATAGGGTAGACAGCGGCAGCACCCAGTTATAGGGCAGACAGCGGCAGCACCCAGTTATAGGGCAGACAGTGGCAGCACCCAGTTATAGGGCAGACAGCGGCAGCACCCAGATATATGACAGACAGCGGCAGCACCCAGTTATAGGGCAGACAGCGGCAGCACCTTTTTATAGGGCAGACAGCGGCAGCACCCAGTCATAGGGCAGACAGCGGCAGCACCCAGTCATAGGGCTGGGAGCGGCAGCACCCAGTTATAGGGCAGGGAGCGGCAGCACCCAGTTATAGGGCAGACAGCGGCAGCACCCAGTTATAGGGCAGAAAGCGGCTGCACCCAGTTATAGCGCAGACAGTGGCCGCACCCAGTTATAGGGCAGACAGCGGCAGCAGACAGTTATAGGGCAGAGAGCGGCAGCACCCAGTTATAGGGCAGACAGCGGCAGCACCCAGTTACAGGGCAGGTTAGCGGCAGCACCCAGTTACAGGGCAGGTTAGCGGCAGTGGCCAGTTACAGGGTAGGGAGCAGCAGCGCCCAGTTACAGGGCAGGGAGCAGCAGCGCCCAGTTAGAGGGCAGAGAGTGGCAGCGCCCAGTTACAGGTTAAACAGCTGCAGCACCCAGTTATAGGGCAGACAGCGGCAGCACCCAGTTATAGGGCAGACAGCGACAGCACCCAGTTTTAGGGCAGACAGGGGAAGCACACAGTTATACGGCTGACAGCGGCAGCACCCAGTTTTAGGGCAGACAGCGGCAGCACCCAGTTATAGGGCAGACAGCGGCAGCACCCAGTTATAGGGCAGACAGCGGCAGAACCCAGATATATGACAGACAGCGGCAGCACCCAGTTATAGGGCAGACAGCGGCAGCACCTAGTTATAGGGCAGACAGCGGCAGCACCCAGTCATAGGGCAGACAGCGTCAGCACCCAGTCATAGGGCTGGGAGCGGCAGCACCCAGTTATAGGGCAGGGAGCGGCAGCACCCAGTTATAGGGCAGACAGTGGCAGCACCTAGTTATAGGGCAGAAAGCGGCAGCACCCAGTTATAGCGCAGGCAGCGGCCGCACCCAGTTATAGGGCAGACAGCGGCCGCACCCAGTTATAGGGCAGACAGCGGCCGCACCCAGTTATAGGGCAGACAGCGGCCGCACCCAGTTATAGGGCAGACAGCGGCAGCACCCAGTTATAGGGCATACAGCGGCAGCCCCCAGTTATAGGGCAGACAGCGGCAGCACCCAGTTATAGGGCAGACAGCGGCAGCACCCAGTTATAGGGCAGACAGCGGCAGCCCCCAGTTATAGGGAAGACAGCGGCAGCCCCCAGTTATAGGGCTGGGAGCGGCAGCACCCAGTCATAGGGCAGACAGCGTCAACCCCCAATCATAGGGCAGACAGCGGTAGCGCCCAGTCATAGGGCAGACAGCGGCAGCGCCAAGTCATAGGGCAGACAGTGGCAGCACCCAGTTATAGGGCAGACAGCGGGCGCACCCAGGTATAGGGCAGACAGTGGGCACACCCAGTTATAGGCAAGACAGCGGCAGCACCCAGTTATAGGGCAGACAGCGGCAGCACCCAGTTATAGGGCAGACAGCGGCAGCACACAGTTATAGGGCAGACAGCGGCAGCACCCAGTTATAGGGCAGTGAGCAGCAGCGCCCTGTTATAGGGCAGACAGGGCACCCTGGAGTAAGACATCAGACACAGCAAACATCCACTGAGGATACCACCCACAGACAGACAGAGGTCCGTCCTGCACTCTCTCCTATGCTGGAATGAAGATGGCACCAATTGGCAGGGACTTATATTTTCTAATTATATATTTCGGACTTGATAATCCATTATAACAGGCATGCAGGGGCGGGCTGGGCCGGGGGGCAGAGTGCCACATGCCCCCCAGGCCGGTAGGACTGTGTGCAGGCTGGGCCGCTGTGTGCATCTTGCACACGATGCCGCAGCTGCCGGCCGCCTCCGTGTGTCACTTCAGTGACTTCAGCTCATCCCCGGCTTCCTGGTCCTACAAATGTACGGAGACGGCCTCTCCAAAAATGGCCGCCGCCTTATAGGAGACAGACACTAGAGGTACTGCCATACCTCTAGTGTCTGTCAGAAGTGAACAGCGCGGCCAGCGCTACCCGGAAGTGCGGATTCGGGTAGCGCTGGCGCGCTATTTAAATAGTACCCCTTGGCGATGAGCATGTATGTACCCTGGTTTCCCCCTGGCAAAAAATCCCCATAGAAACAAGAATGAAACACATGGCAAGAAGCTTGTAACCCCTGGCAACAAGTGATATACTTCTGACAATGAACATGTAGGTAAGCAGCAGTCGTATGGTATAATATGTAATTGGCATTAATATGTTTAATGGGCATTACGGTATTGGCATTATGTGTAATGGGCTTTATAGCATGTGGCATTATGTTTTATGGGCATTATGTTGTTGGTATTATTTGTAATGGGCATTATGGTGTTGGAATTATGGTGTTGGCATTATGTGTAATGGGCATTATGGTGTTGGCATTATGTGTAAAGGGCATTATGGTGATGGCTTTATGTGTAATGGGCATTACGGTGTGTGGCATTATGTGTAATGGGCATTACAGTGTTGGCATTATGGTGTGTGGCATTATGTGTAATGGGCATTAGGGTATTGGCATTATGTGTAATGGGCATTAGGGTGTTGGCATTATGTGTAATGGGCATTAGGGTGTTGGCATTATGTGTAATGGGCATTACGGTGTGTGGCATTATGTTTAATTAGCATTACAGTGTGTGGCATTATGTGTAATGGGCATTAGGGTGTTGGCATTATGTGTAGTGGGCATTACGGTGTGTTGCATTATGTGTAATGGGCATTACGGTGTGTGACATTATGTGTAATGGGCATTACAGTGTTGGCATTATGGTGTGTGGCATTATGTGTAATGGGCATTAGGGTGTTGGCATTATGTGTAATGGGCATTAGGGTGTTGGCATTATGTGTAATGGGCATTAGGGTGTTGGCATTATGTGTAATGGGCATTACGGCATTGGCATTATGTGTAATGGGCATTACGGTGTGTGGCATTATGTTTAATTAGCATTACGGTGTGTGGCATTATGTGTAATGGGCATTAGGGTGTTGGCATTATGTGTAGTGGGCATTACGGTGTGGCATTATGGTGTGTGGCATTATGTGTAATGGGCATTACGGTGTGTGGCGTTATGTGTAATGGGCATTACGGTGTGTGGCGTTATGTGTAATGCGCATGAAAGTGTAAATTTTTTTCTGTGGGGGGGGGGGGGAAGGATTGTTTAATCCTTGCTGCATACTAAAGGGAAGAGGGTAGGGTGGTGAAATTATGGCGATGGTGATGGCCCACTTGCTTGTTTTGCCCCCCAGGCTGAAAGTTGCCAGCCAGCCCCTGCAGGCATGGGTCATTAGGAGGACAATGTCTAGGTTGACTGGCAAAAGGTTGACACATGGTAAAGGTTGACATGCTGTGCTGTATGGTCCATGGTAATATGTGCTATAATATTCATGTAATAATATAGTATAGATGTATCATTATATATGTGGCACCTTACCTGCTGTTACACAGACCCTCATTGTAGATGTCCGCTCAGTGTGTCTCCTGTTTATCATCTGTAGAATGAGGAATCTGTGCCTAGTTTAGTTATAGGGCAGATATTTTGTGTCACTGCCCCAACCACAGAACTTCCTGGTCCTGTAACCTAGTGACACTGAGCCTTATTCTAGTTCACTCTTTCTGACAAAATCCTTCTTAGATGGAAAAAACAATGTGCACTGCAGGGGGGCAGATGTAAAATGTGCAGAGAGAATTAGATTTGGGGAGTTATTTTGTTTCTGTGCAGGGTAAATACTGGCTGCTTTATTTTTACACTGCAATATAGATCTCACTTTGAAGTAAAACCCCACCCAAATCTAATTCTCTCTGCACAAGTAACATCTGCCCCACCTGCAGTGCACATGGTTTTGTCCATCTAAGAAGGATTTTGTCAGAAAGAGTGAACTAGAATAAGGCCCACTGTCAGAAAACCACATACTGAGGGATACAATGTTTGTACATCATACTTGCCTACTTTTGAAAAGTAGTTTCAGGGAGATTATAGATTGCTCTGTAAGGCATTGTGCAGTGCACCGTTGAGGGAGCGTATCACATTCTACCCATGGGGTGTGTTTACTGTCACTCAGGGGCGTGTCCTGCAATGGCAGGTTAAACCTAAAGTACCAAGCACAGTACTGGCTACACTCTGACATTACAGCTACATTACACAGTAGTGCTACACACTGACATCACAGCTAAATTACACAGTAGGGCTACACAGTGATATTACAGCTACGTTACACAGGAGGGTTACACACTGACATCACAGCTACATTACACAGTAGGGCTACACACTGACATCACAGCTACATTACACAGTAGGGCTACACACTGACATTACAGCTCCGTTACACAGGAGGGTTACAAAGTGACATCACCTGATCACAGCTATATTACACAGGAGGGCTACACACTGACATCACAGCTACATTACACAGGAGGGCTTCACACTGACCTCACAGCTACATTACACAGTAGGGCTACACACACTGATATCACAACTACATTACACAGTAGGGCTACACACTGACATCACAGCTACATTACACAAGAGGGCTACACACTGACATCACAGCTACATTACACAGGAGGGCTACACACTGACATTACAGCTCCGTTACGCAGGAGGGTTATACAGTGACATCACCTGATCACAGCTATATTACACAGGAGGGCTACACACTGACATCACAGCTAAATTACACAGTAGGGCTACACACTGACATCACAGCTGCTTTACACAGGAGGGCTACACACTGACATCACAGCTACATTACACAGGAGGGCTACACACTGACATCACAGCTACATTACACAGTAGGGCTACACACTGACATCATAGCTACATTAAACAGTAGGGATACATACTGACATCACAGCTACATTACGCAGGAGGGCTACACACTGACATTACAGCTACATTACACAGTAGGGATACACACTGACATCACAGCTACATTACACATTAGGGCTACACACTGACATCACAGCTCTGTTACACAGTAGTGCTACACACTGACATCGCAGCTACATTACACAGGAGGGCTACACACTGACATCACAGCTACATTACACAGGAGGGCTACACACTGACATCACAGCTACATTACACAGTAGGGCTACACACTGACATTACAGCTCCATTACACAGGAGGGCTACACACTGACACCACAGCTACATTACACAGGAGGGTTACACAGTGACATCACAGCTACATTACACAGGGGGGCTAGACACTGACATCACAGCTACATTACACAGGAGGGCTACACACTGACATCACAGCTACATTACACAGTAGGGCTACACACTGACATCACAGCTACATTACACAGTAGGGTTACACACAGACATCACAGCTCCGTTACACAGGAAGGTTACACAGTGACATCACAGCTATAATACACAGGAGGGCTACACACTGACATCACAGCTACATTACACAGTAAGGCTACACACTTACATCACAGCTACATTACACAGTAGGACTACACACTGACATCACAGCTGCATTACACAGTAGGGCTACACACTGACATCACAGCTACATTACACAGCAGGGCTACACAGTGACATCACAGCTAAATTACACAGGAGGGCTACACACTGACATTACAGCTCCGTTATGCAGCAGGGTTACACAGTGACATCCCAGCTACATTACATAGGAGGGCTACACACTGACATTACAGCTCCGTTATGCAGGAGGGCTACACAGTGACATCACCTGATCACAGCTATATTACACAGGAGGGCTACACACTGACATCACAGCTAAATTACACAGTAGGGCTACACACTGACATCACAGCTGCATTACACAGGAGGGCTACACACTGACATCACAGCTAAATTACACAGTAGGACTACTCACTGACATCACAGCTACATTACACAGTAGGGCTATACACTGACATCACAGCTACATTACACAGGAGGGCTACACCCTGACATCACAGCTACATTACACAGTAGGGATACACACTGACATCACAGCTACATTACACAGTAGGGATACACACTGACATCACAGCTACATTACACAGGAGGGCTACACACTGACATCACAGCTACATTACACAGTAGGGCTACACACTGACATCATAGCTACATTACACAGTAGGGATACACACTGACATCACAGCTACATTACGCAGGGGGGCTTCACACTGACATTACAGCTACATTACACAGTAGGATACACACTGACATCACAGCTACATTACACATTAGGGCTACACACTGACATCACAGCTCTGTTACACAGTAGTGCTACACACTGACATCGCAGCTGCATTACACAGGAGGGCTACACACTGACATCACAGCTACATTACACAGGAGGGCTACACACTGACATCACAGCTACATTACACAGTAGGGCTACACACTGACATTACAGCTCCATTACACAGGAGGGCTACACACTGACACCACAGCTACATTACACAGGAGGGTTACACAGTGACATCACAGCTACATTACACAGGGGGGCTAGACACTGACATCACAGCTACATTACACAGAAGGGCTACACACTGACATCACAGCTACATTACACAGTAGGGCTACACACTGACATCACAGCTACATTACACAGTAGGGTTACACACAGACATCACAGCTCTGTTACACAGGAGGGCTACACACTGACATCACAGCTACATTACACAGTAAGGCTACACACTTACATCACAGCTACATTACACAGTAGGACTACACACTGACATCACAGCTGCATTACACAGTAGGGCTACACACTGACATCACAGCTACATTACACAGCAGGGCTACACAGTGACATCCCAGCTACATTACATAGGAGGGCTACACACTGACATTACAGCTCCGTTATGCAGGAGGGCTACACAGTGACATCACCTGATCACAGCTATATTACACAGGAGGGCTACACACTGACATTACAGCTCCGTTATGCAGGAGGGCTACACAGTGACATCACCTGA
>NC_139226.1:24716160-24771160 GCF_055691185.1 Crinia signifera
TCCCCTGTTCGGAAAGCCCGGGGTCCCCCTCCAGGATTAACCCTGCCCAGGCTGAAGCCCAGGGTTGTCTCTGATGCCCCAGTGGTGGTGGGCACTGGGCTGATAAATGGTTAATAATAGCTTAAACTATTGTGTAATATTGTGGAACTACAAGTACCAGCAAGTCTGCACCGCATGCAGGGACATGGAGAATGTCCTAACATGCGGGACATTAAAGGGCCCACTGGGTCTTGTAGTTCGACCACATGACAAATACTGAAATAAAACACACACACGAACAGTATAACTTTGGCCCTTATTCTGATCGGTGCGGCCGGATCCGATTATGCGGCCAGGACCGTGCGTGCTAAACCCCGCCTTCCATACGGATCGCCAACTCCGTCCGTACGCGGTAAGAAGCTGGCCGAACGGACCGCACGTGTATTTTTCACGGAATACGCCTCCTCCATCTCAGGGAACCTCCCCCAACATTTGATGGTCACAGACCATTGAATGCAGGACCGAGTGCTCCACCAGCTCCCGCAACCTCAGACCACACGGACATTTTTCCGTGCAAAAGCAGGGATCTGGGCGGGCAGCTGACATCCGGCGATGTCATATGTCCGCCCCCTACACGTGCGTCACGGCCGCATTACCATACGTACGCCCAGCGTTTTCATGGGAACGCCCATGAAACGCGGGGCGTATGCATATGGTAATGAGCCCAAATAGCCCTTCACGACCCTCTCCACCCCCTGTTCGGAGTGTTCACATATCATGCGGGATTTGGCCGTACGCCCCGCTCGCACATGCGCAGAGACGCCTCTGCACATGCGCAGACACAAAACATCGGCGGCCCGAACGCACGCGGATATATCCGCACCGACCAGAATAAGGGCCTTTGTTACACACTACATTCATTCACGCATTCATTACCTACAGATGGAGTGCCTCTCGCTCTTGCAACAGCTGGCGCTTCCGCCGCCTCCCCCCCAACACCATCGATCCCCATCGCCACCCCGACCCCCCCCTAACCTTGAGTGCGTCCCAGTCTGATGGAGTCCCTCTCCACCGAGCAGCAATGAGAGGGGCTCCGTCTGTATGGATTCCCTCAAGGCCTGTCCAAGAAGAGTCCAAAAAGAGTCCAAATTGATACCTGTTGAAGGAAATTATACTCACCACACGCATCCGGGATAGATTCCCCCCCCCCCCCCCCCCCCCCCCCCCCTGCTGCTCTCAGCTCTCCAACATGCGCTGCAGCAGAGGCACCGGAGGGGTGGGGAAAGCATATGCCGCTTCTCTCCGCACTCACATACTCGCAGCAGAGGAGGAGGTTGGCTCAGACTGCACGGGTGAGTCTGCACTACAGGGGGATTATGCAGAGGCACAAGAGGGGGCATTAGGCAGAGGCACTAAAGGGTGCATTAATCAGAAGCACTACAGGGGATATTATGCTGCAGCACTACTGGGGGACAGGCATTATGAAGCAGCTCTACTATGGGCATTTTGTATAAATGGCACCTCAGGGGGCATTACATATAATTGGCACTACAGGAGGCATTATGAAACAGCACTACAATGGGCATTATATGTAAGAGTGGTGCTACCAGTTATTTAAATGTAGGGGAGGGGAACAGTCAGGATTAGAGGGGGGGAGTCAATATTAAACTGTAATCTGCCCCCTTCCTAGAAGAAAAGTCTAGATCCACCCCTGGCCTATATCAAATGGAGGTGGGACCCCATCTCACTAGTATGTCTTCTGAGATCCAATGATACATCTACGTGAAGTATTCTTCCAAATCCATCCAGCGTAAGGACCAGAAAACTTGTTTAACCCTTTCAGGTCCAACATCTAGTCAAGTTTAAAAGCCCTAGCGGAAATAGCAGATCCAATGGTGAGCCACTTTAAAGTAAGAACATTAACATCGTTCAACATTTAATGTAGACCATTTTTTTCAATCTTATAAGTTTATTAAGCGAATAACAAAGATACAAGTATAACATGGGTGCAGTCCGGAGGGCCCCAAGATAAGACATTATACGTAATTGGAGAACGCAGTGTTCAACGGCAACGATGGATAAGTAAGATATATAGAAAAGGACTAGTGGTGGGTAAGGAGATATAGAGGCTTACCAACATTACTATGGTGTCTCCCCATACAAGATGGTGGCTATGGGTTCAGATTGAGACTTAATACGGAGGGGAAATAGAGGCGGAGACGTGGTTCAACAACTGGATTTCGGGGCAGGTAGCCTGATTTATCAAATAAGTTAGGGAGTTTACCAAGGGGGTATATGGGATCAAGAGAAGAGGGTGGTAGGTAAGGGTTCCCAGGGGGGTGTGGAAGAATAGAGAGGTGGGAAGTGGATAGGATTAAACTAGGGACTGAATGAGCAGGGAAGATAGGGGAGGGGGAGCGAGCGGGGGGGGGGGGGGATAAAGAGGGGATAAAAAAGGGAAAAGGAAAACAGAGTAGTTAATCTTTTCCAGGAAGGGCCGTACTATAAAGCGTGTACCATGGTGTCCATACAGTATGAAACTTGTCCACTGTGCCATTCTGAAGGCTAGTGATGAATTCCATTTTGGCCACAAATCAGACACGGTTAACAAGTTCCTGGTGAGTCGGAGGGGAGTGTCGTTTCCAGGATCTTGCGATCTGGCATTTAGCAGCACAGCTAATGTGCAGCAGCAATTTATTCTCATGTTTGGTTAACTGGCAGACCGGGGCACACAGCAGCACAGCGGCCGGGGAGAGGGGGGGACAGTGTGGGATTACAGAGGTTACCAGTGTGTGGACAGTTGACCAGAAAGGGGTTCATTTAGGACATGTCCACCATATATGAAAAAAAAGATCCCGTCTGGCCACATTGCCGCCAACATAGAGCGGAGCTATTGGGGTCGATTTTATGTAGTCGTTCTGGGACTAGGTACCAGCGGGTATACACTTTGTAGGAGTTCTCTTTAATGGAGACGCTGATGGAGCACTTGGAGATGTTGAGGTGGATCGACTCCCAGGTATCCTCCCCTAGAGTGGTGCCCAGGTCCTGTTCCCAGGATAGTTCGTGAGTCGCTAAGGCTGGATGATCTTTTGTTAGTATAGAGTGGTAAATATGGCAGGTGGTGCCTCTATCAGTGGGCCGACAAATACAGAGATGTTCCATCGCCGTGGGGTTATGGAGTGAGTTGGGGAAGGGGAGGGACGCGGCGATGAAGTTCCGAACCTGGAGGTATTGGTAGAAGCAAGATTGAAGGAGGGGGTGTCGCTCCCATAATTCAGTGAAAGATTTTGGGCCGGACTCCCCTAGAATGTGGTGAAAGCTGGTTATACCTGCCCTTGTCCAGATAGAGACCATATGAGTGGAATGATGCCATACTGGGGTGAGGGGGGATGGGTATGCGGATAGGGAGTATTTAGGAGAGAGCGAATCCCAGATAGACAAGGTGAGTGCAATCGAGGGGACCGAAATAGCTGAATTAGGCCTATGTTTGCAAGGGAGCCATGGGAGATTAGAGATAGAAGTAACTTTACTCAGTTCGGATTCTAAGTCGACCCAGCGTTTGGTGTCTTTATGAAAGTGCCAGGCTACCAATTGGCTGAGTTTGGAGGCTTGATAGTATTTAGATATAGATGGAAGGCCTAGACCTCCGTCTACTGAGCATTTGAAAAGGATTTCTCTGCGCAAACGGGGCCTTCTGTTATTCCAAATAAAATTACAATAAGATGTTTGGAGGGAGGAGAGGACTCTAAGTGGGACAGCCACAGGGAGAGTTTGAAAAAGGTACAGTAATTTTGGGAGGACATTCATTTTTATTACATTTATACGACCGACCCAAGATATAAAGAGGGTTCGCCACCTGGTTATGTCTTTTTCAATGGCCCGGAATAAAGGAGGGTAGTTAGCCTTGTACAGGCTCTCATATGTTTTTGTGAGATGGACACCGAGATATTTTATAGAATCCGAACGCCAGGTGAAAGAAAAGTTAATGTGGAGGAGGTCCTGGAGTTGTTTGGGGATGTGAAGGGGCATGGCTTCCGATTTAGCCTGGTTGACTTTGTAACCAGACAGATGTCCATATGTAGTTAGTTCTTGTAATAGATTTGGGAGGGAGATCAGGGGGTTGGTAAGAGTTAGCAAGACATCGTCGGCAAAAAGAGAGAGTTGTAGGTAGAGCTTCCAATGGAAATACCAGAGATGTCTGGGTTTGCTCGAATCCTGCAGGCTAGTGGTTCAATGATCAATGCAAAGATCAGTGGGGAAAGGGGGCACCCCTGTCTGGTACCATTTGAAATAGGGAAGGAAGTTGACAGAAGGCCACTCGCGAGAATAGAAGTGGAGGGGTTGTGGTAGAGAGCCATAATGGCCTGAAGTAATTTACTGTGGAAACCGAAACTGCGTAGAGTGTCAGTCATGAAGGGCTACAGGACCCTTTTTGGCATCAAGGGCGAGGAGGAGGGATGGGAGCTTGAGGGTGTTAGCATGGTGGATCAGGTTCACAGTGCGTCTAGTGTTATCAAGAGCTTGGCGGGTAGGCACGAAGCTGACTTGGTCAGGGTGGATAAGGGAGGGGAGATTGGGGTTTAACCTGTTTGCCAAAATTTTGTCAAACAGCTTAAGGTCAGTGTTTAGGAGGGAGATTGGAGGGTAGTTAGTCACCAGTTGAGGGTCTTTCCCTGGCTTAGGGATAACTGTGATCTTTGCTCTGGTGGTGTCTGGGGGAAAGAAACTGCCATCCAAAATGTGTTTAAAGGCCATCTGAAGGTTAGGAACAAGAGAACTTTAAAAAGGTCTTGTAATATGAGAAAGGAAGTCCGTCAGGACCTGGTGCTTTAGATGGTTTCTGGGTTTTAAGTGCGTCACTAACCTCCTCTTCGGTTATGGGCAGGTTAAGTGTTAAGGCTGTGGCAGGGTCTATCTGAGGTAGTGAGCAAGAAGATAGATATTCGTGGGTGGGAACAGGGGAAGCAGACAGGGGTGGGGTGTGAGTTTGAAGATTATAGAGGCTAGAATAGTAGTCTCTGAATATAGAATTTATTTTGGAGGGGCTATATTGAAGAGAGCCGGAAGAGTCCTTAAGTGGTATTGCTGAGGAGGCCTTTTGAGCTAGGAGAGAGTCTGCTTTGTTACTCTTTTAAAAAAAAAAGCGCGAGAGAAGAGCGTTGAGAGCTGATTTTGCTGAAATGAGTTGTTTATATATTGTATCAGTTGGGGTGCGTTTATGAAGTGTCTCCAACTGATGGACCTGGTCCGTAAGGGATCGAAGGAGTTGTTTGTGTTCTTTGTTTCGATGTGATGCATAACTGATTATGTGACCTCGGAGGACACATTTGTGGGCTTCCCAGATAGTTGGGGAGCATCCGGAGTCGGGGACATTTAGGGAGAAGTAGTCTTTTAGGACCTCAGTAATCTTTGCTCGAAAGTTAGAGAGTTTTAAGAGAGTCTCATTAAGCCGCCAAGAAGGACGTGCAATGGGGGTTTCAAGGAAGTCGAAGGAGGAGGTGACTATAGAGTGATCTGACCATGGGTTAGAAATAATTGAAGAGTATGTGAGATGTCTGGAGACAGGAAGACTGCAGAAGATTAGGTCGATTCTGGAGTAAGATCGATGGGGGGCAGAGTAGAAGGTGAAGTCTTTGAAGAAGGGGTAATAGAGCGCCAAGTGTCCAAAACACCAGCTTCTGTGATATGTTTATTAAGAGATTTAGAAAGTGGGCATGCATGGGGGCGTGTTTGGGGGGAAGATTTGTCTAGGGCTGGGTCTAAGACACAGTTAAAATCTCCACCCAGAAAAACATAGCCAACACGTCGCCTATGCAGTAATACAAAGAAAGAGTTGACATTTTTATGATGTCCTACTTTTGATGCATAAACGTTGGCGATTATAATATCCGTGTGCCCCAGTCTGCCAGTCAGGATGATATAGCGACCGTCCGAGTCCGAGAATAGTGGTTTGGGTAAAGGGTAGTTTATTGTTGATTAATATTGCAACACCATTGTGTTTGGTTGTACAGGAAGAATAATGCACAGTGGAGAAGCGTTTAGAGAGCAATGTTGGGTGGCCAGGAGCACGGAAGTGTGTCTCTTGTAGGAGGACAATGTCCGCTTTAATGTTGTGAATTGTACGGAACAAGTGCGACCGTTTCTGGGGGGTATTGAGACCCTTGACATTCAGGGATTCGATGGTCAAGGACATGTGGAGTAATGAGAGAGAGAAATAAATAAGTAAATAAATAAATTAAATTAAATTGGGTGGGGGAGGGGTATATCCCCGGCTTGCCAAATGAGTCGAGGGGGAGGAGAGGATCAAGAGAAAGAGTGAGGGGGGAGAAGATTAAATAAGAGATAGGAGGGGGTGGGAAAAGAAAAAGGGGAGGAAAGAAAGAAAAAAAAAGGGAGGAAGAAGAGGGGTTGTGTACGAAGACCCTACCAAAGAGATGGGGGGGGTATAAATAGAATTTAAGACATAGACGTCCAAAGAGATGTAGGCTAATTATCCTAAGACATCTCTAGGTGAAACAAGTAGATAGGGAAAACTACAGGGGAGTTGACGCATATCAAGGATATATAGGATAATCCTAACGAGGTATTGAGGCAAATAGAGAAAGGAGGTGTGTGGGAGCAGATGCGTCCATTGGGTGTAGGGAAGGGAGGGAGGATGGTTTGTGGGAGGGAAACACAGAGAATAGTGACAATAGGCAATGAGAATAGGAGAGGAGGAGCATCATTTTGTGAACATTAACCAGTAAACAATAACAAATAACATTGCATTTAAGACTGCTTATAGATGTAGAGACTATTAGGAAGCATAGCCTTAGTACATCTTTACAACAATGTCAGTGAGTCACATGAGGTTGGGTTGCTGGGTGACGCTGGGGTACATCACTTATAGAATAAACAATTCTTCCCACATACAGTTTGTCGAGTCACAGCCATAGCAACCAGAAAAATAACTATATAAATGAAAAATAAATATAAGAAATATAGAAAAAAAAAAGGAACATAAAATGTAGTACAGTCAGACATCGCACATTGGTAACATAGTAACTAGAATTAGACAAATATAACTGTTAAATTTGAGAGTAGTCTCAGCGTAGTATGTGATCATATAAAGGGGGGGTTAGGGAGGCAGGATCCTACATGTGAGTGGTATAAGGTCAGCATAGACTGTAAAACACCTTTCACCTTGAAAAAGGGCTGAGGATTCTCCAGGTGGTAGAGCAAGTCTTTGCATTCTCGGGGGTCGTGAATTAGGACTGTTTTACCGTTTAGATCAACAATGAGCTTGAAAGGGAATCCCCATCTGTATCTGATTTTCCTGTCTCTGAGGGCTTTGGTTAGGTCCCGAAATTCTCTTTGTTTGGTGAGAGTCAGGGGGGGAGATCTTGATAAAATTGGAGTTTGACGGAGTCGAAAAGGATGTAGGGTTTACTCCTGGTTGAGGCAAGAATGAGCTCTTTCTCCTTGAAGCTAAGGAATCGTTTAACAGTGTCACGAGGAGGTTCATTGTCCTTGGGTTTGGGTCGGAGGGCGTGGTGTGCCCTTTCCAGTGGTATTGACCGTGAGCCAATATCGGGGACCAGGAAAGAGGTTAGCCAGGTAATGTTCCATGGCTTTGGAGGCCACTGACTCTCTATTTTCAAGATCTTCGTTCTTCGTGCGGAGATCGTAGAGCTCATTAATAATATGGTCCAGGTCCCTGCCTGTGTTGTTTAGAGCTTTCTGAAGGCTATCCTGTCGGGATTCAATCTTTGTCGTTCTGGCAGCTAGGGTTGAAACTTCAGATTTGATGGAGGCTACTGCCTTGTCAAGCTTGAATTCAAGAGAATCTTTAAACTCAGTGATGAGGGAACGGAGAGCCATGATGTCTTCCCTGGTGGACGGAACAGGGGAGGGGATGTTGTTCTTTTCCATAGAAGACAGAGGGGGAGAGCTGGGGCCCCTTTGCTGGGATTTACCTCTAGTGAAGTGCTGTGATATATCGCCTCCTTTTTGTTTAGGAGTTTTGGCGGAGGATTTCTGCATGTGTATTAGGCTTAGATCGGAGACTCAGGAGAAGCAATGTCCAGGAGAATTATAAAGGTAGAGGAAAGAGACAACAACAAAAAAAGGGGGATATTATGCTAGTGGTGAGTGATGTTGAGATCAGCATAGGGTGACAGGGATGGGGCACCCAAGGGACGCAGGGTCCTGTCTTTAGTGTGACATTACGGTTGGAGTATTGTGTCTTCTTGTAGGGAGGGTTGGTGGGGAGGTGCAATAAGGGTGGCCTGTGTGAGGAGCACAGGAAGCAACACACTCGGACCTGCCCACTGCCACGGCGTCTAAAGACCAGCCCACGTGATTGCCATGTACTCTATAAATCAGAGGATCATGGAACGGCAGTGTGCTGAGCGTGGCTAGGAACTGCAGCTTAGGAGGAATGGCTGTCACTGATTGCTTAGGTCCAGGATCTCCAGGGCCTCTGTGGGAGCAGGGATCTCTCTGCTTGAGTGGGCCAAGTCTTTCTAGTGTCCAGTGTTAGGACAGGAGGTCTAGGGTAATCACCCAAAGAGCTGGTGAACAGGGGGAGCCGGGTGGAAGAAGAGGCAGCCCTGGCCAGGCAGTGCAGTAAAATTGAGGCAGCGGCTTCTAGCTGCCTGTAGGCCGCAATTATCAGGAGGTGGCCGGAGCAGCAGGTAGTCTTCCGCGGGCCGCACTCGTGTTCAGCGGCAGAGCAGGAGGCCAGAATAGGCCACCTAGGGGACTGGGGGTGCAGGGTTGCCTGGCGGAAGCAGCGGCGGGTACCACAGCTAAATTTAGCCCACGGCTTCTGGAGTGTAGCTAGGAAGACGCCGGAGGCAGCGGGCAGCTTACCGGCAGTGTCCTGCAGGGAGGACGAGGTGAGGAGAGGCTGTGGGGGCTGAGAAGCGGGCAGTGAGGTCCCTCGATGCAGTCTGGAGAGTCTGGTTGCAACACTAATACGACAAAACTGCAATGCAAAGGCACACAGACTACTGGCAATGGCATTACATGTTCTACTCAATGTAGACAATTTTTGAATTGCAAAAACGAATATGGACTGCAAAGGATGTAACGAAAAAGGAATGCAGTAAAAACCCAGTTTTGGCATTTAATATCACATGGAGGGTGGAGGCGGGCTGCTTCACTGCCCGAGGTGCTCATCTTCCTCACTCCTGCTCCCTGGCGCAGCTTTCGCTCAGGGTGTGGGTGAGACGCTGCTCTGCCGCAGCTCCCGGATCTCTCTCAACCACCAAGGGTAGGCGGGGGTCACCGCTGCATGATGCCTCCCTTCTCTGTGTGCCCATGACATCACTCCTCTCATCCCCGATGTGCCATCTCTGCTGTGCCTGGCGCCCACTTCTTTTGGCCTGCACCACGATCCCCGCTGCCGGCTCTGCTCTGCTCCCGGCCACACTGCCCGGCTCCCACTTGTCCAGCACACGCTGCCTCTCTTCCTCCTCTTCACATGAGTCTTCCTCTCTTCCTGCTTCCTCTCTCCCAGCTGCTGGCTTCCAATCCCCTGCAGCTCCGGCCTGTCTGTCCTGGCCGCTCCCGCCCCCTCTGTGTTTAACTCTTTAGGCCTAAGATGTGCACGGTGCTGGGGGTATATATATATTCCACAGTTATGGGGTGTTACCTCAGGTAGTAAGAATAAGAGACCGAGTGTCTGGTGTACTGACAATTAGTACAGGGGTCCCCCAGGGGTGTGTTCTGAGCCCTTTGCTATACTCCCTGTTTACCTTCGATTGTTCCTCAGTTTCTGACTCTGTTCAGATTATCAAATTTGCTGATGATATCGCTATTGTGGGTTCTATTGTTAATGATAACGAGTCCGCCTTTAGGTTGGAGATATCGAGGTTGGAGTCTTGGAGGAAGGAAAATGGTCTAGTCCTTAATGTAAACAAGACCAAAGATATGATAGTTGACTTTAGGAAGTCTTCTAAAGCCCTAAGCTGCCCACTGGTCTTGAATAATAATCAAGTGGAGTCGGTAGACTCGTTTAAATTCTTGGACATAATTATTTCCAAAGACCTCCTGTGGAGTGCCCACATAAACGCTGCAACAAAAAGGGCCCACCAGCGTATGTTTTTCCTAAGGAAGCTACGTCTGGCTGGTATGAGCAGAAGAACCTTGGTGAATTTTTATACTGGCGTTATCGAGAGTGTAATCACCTTCGGTATTGTGGTGTGGTTCGGCTCTTGTTCCGCAGCTGATCGTAAAGCCCTCCAGAGGGTGGTGTCAGTGGCAAGGAAAATAGTGGGGGTTGTTCTGCCAAGTATCCACCATGTATTCGAATCCAGGCTTCTCAAGGGGCCTTATTCTGATCGGTGCGGATATTCCCGCATGCGGACGGACCGCCGATGTTGATCGTCTGCGCATGTGCAGAGGTCACTCTGCGCATGTGCAGGCGATTTCGCTGCACGGATTCTTTATACGCCGCACAGGGGGCGTAGAGGGGCGTGAGGGGCTACTTAGCCTCATTACCCTATGCATACGCCCCGCGTTTCATGGGCGTTCCCATGCAAACGCGGGGCGTATGCATGGTAATGAGGCAGTGACGCGTGGGTACGGGGCGGGCATCTGACATCGCCGGATGTCAGCTGCCCGCCCCCATACATGATTTCACACGGACAAGTGTCCGTGTGGTCTTGTGTGGCGGGACCTGGTGGAGCGTGCGGCCCTGCATTCGATGTTCGGCGACCATCGAATGCAGGGGCTGCTCCCAAGACGGAGGAGGCGTATCCCCGTCCAATTTCATGCGGATCGCCACATATCCGCGTACGGACGGCAGGTGGTGATCCGTATGGAAGGCGGGGATTCGCCTGCACGGTTGCGGCCGCATATTCTGATCGGGCCGCACCGATCAGAATAAGGCCCAAGAAGACAAACAGTATTTTGAGGGATTCTTCCCATCCCAGTAGCGACATGTTTTCCTTACTCCCCTCCAACAAGCGTTATCGTTCTGTCTTGTGCAAGTCTAAACGATACAGAGAGAGCTTCTTTCCAACAGCAATTCGTGTTTTAAATTCTTAGACGGAATTTTTCTGGGTACAGATCTTATTTGCATGTTGTTCTACTTTTATTGTCTTTTCTTATCTTTTGTACTGTTCATAACTGAATTTCGTTTAATGTTCATGTATGTGAGCATTTTATGATAATAAAGACATTATTATTATTATTATTATTATTATTACACAATGATGATTAAGACTAATTGTCACCCTTGTTAACCGCCAGTCCAAAGACAGCCATATTTAGCATTCACCAATATGGTCCCCCACTTCTCTGTGGAACAAGACATCTTTTGGAGGAACGCCACCTCCTTAAAGGTCCATTCATTAGAAGTGGGTGAGGACTTTTTCATCTAATATTGCAAAAATTACTATTATTATAGCGCAGTTATACCCTTCCTGTTTCTTCTATACTGTATTGGGGCGGACTTCCCCTTTATCATTACTGCTGCTTGATTCAAAATACACTCATACTGAGGCACCTTCACGTGATATCATGATATCCTCTTTTCTTTTATCCTTCTTGTACTACTTCTGCTGCACACACCATAGAATCCCTCCCCCATGAATTAACTAAATTAACTCTATGGGGAGGGGGTGTTCTATCTGTGCTGATACTTCCCAATAGGGGAAATATTGTCACTCACCTTTTCACTGCTGCTGTTAACGACAGCATTGAAGGGTGTCAGATCCGCCTTTTAATAAACTCATTTTTGTTTTGTCGGATACGGCCACAGATTGTCGAATTCATGGCCGTTTTTCAACAATCTACATCCTTTTTTGCCGATCCACGGTCTTTCCGACACTCGACAGCTGGTAACAAAAGTAATTAAGTCTTTGGCGCTAGGGACCAGGCGCTGTAACTTGTTCCCCTGCAGCCACCACAAAAGAGGATTGCCAACCTCTAAAAGGACCAGAGTATACAAAAAAAAATTTGCGGGGCGCTCAAGGGTGAACAAGAAATAGAAAATTTATTAAAAACAAAACACAATAATAATAACAAAAAACATACAATTCATTTAAAATCACAACAAATGGTGCACCATTATAACTAACTCTGGGATGTAAGCGTGACCAGAAGTCGGGGATTTATTCTCATGAATCAATCAATTGAGTCCCAATGCAATTCCTGGTTAGGACTAGAAACGTCCAAATTGGTAATTGTGGATCTCAAATCAGAACTGTAGGGCACATTGAGTTCTGTAACATAAAGCGCTGTTCTGTGGGTGCCCGTGCAAGTGGAGGGCAAGGACTTCTGTCGGGTGACTGAGTGACAGTGTCCGTCCTGCCTTCACTGTGTGCTAGTTGCACGGCACTATACACAGTAGATGCAGTCAGTGCTTGATGAAATTGCGCCGCAGCGCTAGCTCACCCCTGGATGCTGCTCGGCTGTCTCGACTGTATTCACAGGATCAGCGTTGGGGAATGTCCCGGTAGCAGCCGCCTCCTTCGTTGCAGACTTTCAGGCTGAATAGCTCACACGGCGCTCTGTCACTGCGTCCGTGACAACGGTGTATGTCTGCGGCAGATAGATGAGGCTAGATCGGCTTTGAAGGTATAAGTGAGTCGGCAGCAGGGGTGTCCTTCTTTGATGTCCTTTTGGGGGGAACGCGTTTCGCCGCACACAGGGCGGCTTTCTCAACTAGATTTCTAGTTCTAGACAGACAATCTGGCCACTGTGGATTATGGTGGCAGGAAAATTGTATCTTTATTATCTAATATATTTGTAAGCTGTGATTAGTTTGTAATCTGGAAATGTTGTAAAAAGTAGGAAAAGCTCTTATATAAATACTGACAGTAAAAATACTTATTTTCAGGGAATACAGTATATGATTAAATAAGGGGCCTGCTGTGCTGTTACAAGAAGCTGGGTCACAGTATGACCTCGTCAAGAGATATTTTGAGCCAGACACAGTAAAACCATACTTCTCAACTTTCAACAGGACATGCCTTGCCAGAGGTGTGGTAACTGGCCAAAAAAGGGGTGGGGTCTCAGGCTGGGTGGATGTGGCCTCTGGCAGAGGGGACATGGCCTAGCACCACAACCCCATTTTTGTTATTTTGGGGTGTGCACAGCACTCTCTGAGCAGCCCCTGTTTCACCTCCGTGCACTGATAGATGCTGAGCGCATGTCATCAGTTCAGTGATCACCAGCTGCTTCCTGAGCAGTGCAGCCCTGATCACTGGCTCTCTCACCTGTCCCCCCTCCTGACTGAGGGACATTCCTTTCCGAGTTCTCTTTAAACTCCTCACCACCACCTACAAGGCTCTCTCCTCCTCCACCGCTCCTTACCTCTCTTCACTGATCTCTATCCACACTCCCTCCCGTCCTCTTCGCTCCATCACTGACCGCCGACTGACCTCTCACCTAATCACCTCCTCCCACTCCCGTGTCCAAGACTTCTCTCGCGCTGCCCCCCTGCACTGGAACAACCTCCCGCCACCCATCAGGCTTTCTGATTCCCTTACCTTCTTCAAGCGCTCCCTCAAAACCCACTTTTTTCGACTAGCCTATCCCTCCTCCTAACCTCTTTTGATCCTCCTATCCTGCCTCCGTTCCCCTCCGTTCCTACTTATCCTATTGTTTTTCGTTCGTCCACCCACCTATTTTTAGTATGTTAACTCTTATGAGTAGGGTCCTCCTTCCTCACGTACTCACCCTACCTCATTACCTCACCTGTGCTCCTGTCCTGTTCTTCCCTTCCTCTACTTCATCTTCAGTCTCCTCGACAATTTTGACACCTACTTCTGAACTGATGCTGATTTTAGTTCTACCAGCTATACCCCTATTTATACTGTATCTTTCAACACACCCTGTACGTTACCTCGTAATTTTTTTGTTTGCTATGTACGGCGCTGCGGACACTTTGCGGCGCCTTATAAATAAACGTACTACTACTACTACTGCGACCCACGGGTAGGACTTTGGGACAGTGTCCAATTAGCAGGATTGTCCCACTGTAATCAGGACAGTTGGGTGGTACTGTATGGTAATGGCTCATTCATGGAAATGAAACTATGTCAACTTGAAATGTATTTCTCTCAGTAAGTTATTTTAGTCATAACTCTCTCTTGTGATGAGTAACAGGTATCATGTAAACCATTAATGCAGGAAAAGAAATCTCCAAAATGTACAAATTTAAAAAATAAATTTACAAAAATGTACAAAATTAAATTTACAAAAGCTAAATTTACAAAAGCATCTAATAAAAAAAGAGGTGATGTTTCCCATAGCAACCGATAATCTGTCTATCATTTTCTAAAATGCAATAGAAAAATGATAGGTTGAATCTGATTGGTTGCTATGGGCAACATCCCCTCTATTATCTTTAGAGGCTTTAAATTTACCTCTTGAATTCTTTCAACCACACTTGCTTAATTGATTTATGCTGCCAGTACCGACATATCTCTCCGTTGAAATGGTTCACAACCAACCAGGGATTGCATATGAGTTGCTGGGTAGCTCTTGGCACAAGTGCTGTGCCTGCTGCCTCAGCCATTGCAAAATAGTCTTTCCGCCCCTATTTTGCTGAGTGCCTTGGCCCCCTGGCTAGCTTTGTACCCCCGTGGTTTACTTTTTCAGGCCGGTACAGAAAACCAGGCCTTTGAACCTCCAGTCTTCATTTGGTCTTCCTCTGGTCATAAAAGACTGGTTATAAGGAAGGAAGTTTATCTGGGTAACATGACTGGACTTCTCAACATGCCTCTTTACAGATTTGGGGAGGGATGTTCTAACATCCGCAGTCCAGCTCCGCCCCCCTTCGCAAACATAATTATAGCATATGCTCTAACATGTCGGTGCGGGGCTGCGGTGGGTCGCGGTAGAAGCCCATAGGCTTCTATGGAGCATCGCCAGATTTTTCTCGCGATTCCCCCCGTCACTGTAACCCGGTGGGAGATGCTTAGAGCATGCCAAAATGCGGTGAAAACCCTGATAATGTGGTTTTTACCACATTTTTAGATTAGAGAATCTCCCCCAGTGTCTTGTCTATGGGGAAGGTGTTCTCCCCGAAGGTTCCTAGTACTGCATCCCTAATCCAGCATCTATGTTTACCTGTGGGTTGCCTAGTGGGAGAGCACGTGGTGCACGGCAACTTGACCCCTTACATGGGTCATTGAGAGTTCACCAAGAACCTTCTGATTTTGGTATAGTTTGTAATTGTAGTGGCACTGAAGCTGTGAGAAGACCGTCTGCATAATCAGAGTATTGAGTTCTAGTGTGACCAGTCTAGCTGCTCTTTGGAAGAGCTGATCGGTACTACTTAAGGAGGACTCTATTTCAGGGTGGCCACCACTAATACCGATAATGTACAGTATGCAAGTTGCTATTAATTACTAACTGGTGAAATCCAATAAGCTATCATTCTGACATTTATAACAATACTAATTTACTGAGGCATTACATGCTTACAAACAATACTCCAAACAGAAATATAGCTTTTATTTCCAGTATACAGTATAACAGTCATTGCTCACAAATAAAAATAATTATAAAAGAAAGTATATAGATCGAACAACCCGCTCCCTAAAAACAGGATTCCAAGAACATTGATGGAATATTTTCCATGTAGTCTCACCGTGTATCAACCGGGGAACGAAATTTCTAAAACTGAATGGTTTGGAGCCTATTGTAACCACTTAATGAGTGGGTGATCGCTATAGGAAACTATGTAAACAAAATTTTTTATGGATGTTTGAAATTTATTCTATAATTCCAAAAGGTTTTACAGACTCTGTGGAGTTAAATTGAGTATTATCTTGTTATCTGTATGTTCTAGTTATGTTTGACTATAATTGGATTATTTAAATACCATAATGATTTAAAATTACAGTTGTCCTCCAAGTATGATCATCTCTACCAATCTGACGGTTACCACTTGACTACTGACCTCATTTTGTGAGCACTTTTTTTTCGTTTTCTGGGTGATTTGTTGGATCAGTTTGGAGTAGCTCTGGTGGGAAGGTGGCAACTCGCAGTACCAACCTTGCTGTGGCAGACAGGACTGTCAGATCAAGCTATTTGGTGGGCAGGTCTGCCCTCCATCACAGTGTCATTTGGCTGTTAGCCTTTGGCATTAAGGCCTGTAACTACATATTATTGGATGGTGCTTGAGGTCCGTTATGGAGGAAAGCTTGTCCATGGGCAGTATTCAATGAGAAAAATTCGCTGTGATTTCTGGAGAGTTTGTGCTTTTCACGCGGTGGAGAGAGGTTTTTTTTCTCCAAAGGCGAGCCACCCTATTCAATGTGAAATATTCTCCGTCTTTCTAAGTGATTCTCGCCGTCTCTCTCCGTGTAGAAATTCTCCATCTTTTGATGGAGAGCAGGAATGTGAACTTTTAAACTAAAAGGGTGTTTTTTTTAATTTTGGTGTCAAAAAATCAGGGTTTTTTTTCTGTGAAGGGCCATGTTATTTTTATTCATGTGCCTATAGCACATGAATATATATTTAATTTTAAAAAAAATATTTTTTTACATTTTTTTTTTTTTTTTTTTTTACACAGTGCAGCCAGCAGGGGGCCGGAGCGCTCGAGCCGCTCATTAGATATTCATATATTCACTGCACCCGAAGCACGTTCGGGTACAGTGAATACTGGGTCCCCCGCTGGCTATAGGGGGGGCAGCCTGTGCTGCCTGGGTCCAGGGGAGCCCTGCTCCCCACCCCATATCCCCTGCAGCAGCCAAGAGAGACTTTAATCTCTCTTGGCTGCTACGTCCCCCGGCTCCCTGACAGCTCCCTGCCGTGGACGCTCGTCCGCTGCAGGGGTTAAGACTCGCCGCGAGTGGCGGCGAGTCTTAAAAACGTTGAATAGTGGGAGCAGGAGTGGCAGCGAGCCCTCCGGAACACGGAGAGTGCACGGCGAGCAAAAAAAAATGCTCGCCGTGCACGGAGAATATTTTCATTGAATACTGCCCATTGACTGTGCACCATTTCAGGGATGATCCATTACACCAATGTTTATGTTTTAGGGCTACAGCGGTTGAGTCATTTCATCCAATTAGCATATTAGTTGTCCTGTCTGCTTTTCGATCACCACCAAAGTTGTAGCTTATGCTATCATTAGAATTGATGGTCGACAATTATCTTTTGAAGTTATTTGTAGATTTGAGTGTTTTCAGGATATTATAAGGTGTTTTGGTAACGGTAACAAGACGGCTTCTGTTACAAGAAGATTATGCAGCGTAACTATGTCCTCTCCTTAAGTCACTGTAAGTGTCCTGGGATTTGTATAGCAAATCCTACAAGAAATACAAATATATAGTGTTACACCAAACACACTATACTATACACAGACACACACGTATCAGCGCACACATCATTGTGGCAACATTTTCCTAATCATTTCTCTTGGTACTTGCTGAGCAGGGACAAATCAGTATCTCACAGGAGATGACGGCTTGGCGGATCCTCATTTATTCTATATCCCGCATCTTGCTGCATTTACTTATCTTGGTTATAAATTTAATTTTGTTATTTTTAATACTCTTCTTCAATAAATATAAACTTCTAAATCTCAGATATTAATAATAGACTGTGGGGGTAATTCAGGATGGATTGCATACGCAGGTCCTGCAAAAGCAGCGCAGAACAGCGAATGCCTCTACCTGATTGCTGAATGACAGGCAGATGTGATGGCAGGGAGGAACGGGAGTCTGGCATTTCTAGATATGGAGCAAAATCCCCATTTTCTGGAAGTGGCTAAGTCAAGGACTTGAAAGCCAGACAGCCTGAGGAAGGTTAAGGCCCCCATACACTGGCTGATTTGGCCCTGATGGGATGTGTCTGACATCCCATCAGGTATGATCATGGTCCCGTGAACATCAGACCGGAGTCAGAGGTCGGACCTGCTTGCACGTCTGACTTCCTAATCAGATACCCTCCCAGCAGCAGGGAACGGGGTTGCCTGGTGACACCAAAATGCTGGCTCCTACTCAGTGACAGGAGCCTGGTGCTGCATTGTAACACTGTCACTGTGCAGGAGCTGACAATGCAACCACTGTAGTTTTTGGGGACAGCCCACATCTCCAGGACCACCAGAGTGATGAAAATGGGGGTTCGGGAACAGTGGCGGCTCCAATGAAGGGACTGCAGCACAGTCCAAAATTCAAATTGGGGAGAAACCCCAGCTGCCAGTGGGTCCCAGCTGTCAAAGTTTGAGTTGGCAGTTGTTGTGACTCTCCTAATTGATTTGTAGACTGTGGTGCAGCCCCACCCCTTGAGCCGGTCACAATGCCCTGTCCTTTTCTGGGAAGCCCCACCACAGGGGAAAGTGATGCCCCAGCCTCCACATTTCACTAATTTCTGAGACCAAGTGACCATTACTTTCCTTACACTCAGAGTTTAGTGATATAAACCCTATGTCGGGATTATGATGATGTTCCCACTGTACAGATGGAGCCCCTCTCTTTCATTCTCAGCGCTCGCCAGAACCTCCCCACTGGTGAGCACTGGCGGAGAGGGACTCCTTCAAACTGGGACGCGAGTGCATCTCACATGCACACGTATCCCAGTCACTCGGTGGCTGGGCGGAGTGACCCTGCCCCTCTCCACTTCAGGGAGACGGGCAGGGTTAGGGGGGGTTCGGGCAACGGTGGGGACCGGCAATGGCGGTGGGCAGCTCTGTCGGAATGGGGGGGCGCAAGTGTCTTGTGCGCTCACACCCCCTTCCGACGGCTGGCGATGGAATCGCTGGACCCTGCAAGGAAGAGACCGGCTACATCTGTACATGAACATATCAGATTATTGGATTTTCTGGAAACACTCACCATATATGTAGACTCTTGCTTAGTAGGATACCCCTAGAATAGGTAATGGAGAGAAGAGTGTTACAGTATTTGTATAATATGTAGTATTTGATTCTAGATATATACACTGATCAGTGGCGAAACATGTGGGTGGTGGGCCCAGGTGCAAAAATATAATTTATTAAAAAAATGTAGGCATGCCCGGGTCTTTGAGGGAAGACTGCTTCTATCACAGCCGCCATAAATCCTGGACTACGCACAGACTGCGCATACTAAGAAAATCAATTGATAGTGAGTGATTGCGAATGGATTCACAGCGAATCACTGATCTAGATATTTGCAGCCCTGCTAAGCGATTCCCAGATGGACACAGGGCAGGATGGCCTATACCTGATCACAGGACTATTATCTGGATTACACATAGTGTCCCTAATGCTGTCTATGTGGATAGATAGATAGATAGATAGATAGATAGATAGATAGATAGATAGATAGATAGATAGATAGAATAAGATGTAAATAGGAGAGACAGCAGGGACGTGCAGTCAGGGGAGGCAGGGGAGGCAGAGCCTCCCCTGTCATTAATGATTACTAAAATAATACAAAGAAAATACTTATGACACATATGTGTCATAAGCATATGCTTTATTTTAGAAAAAAAGTGGTAAAATGATTATTAGAATTGGTTACAGAGGCACCAAGAGCGGTGCCTCCGAGTGTCATTGTTAAAGTTCTGAACTATGGGGCGGGTAGGGGGCGGGGACAACTAGCTGTTGTCAATGCCCATTAGAAAAAGCATTACAGGAGGCACCTATAGCGGTGCCTCAGTGACAGTCAGGGACATGCTTTCTGTTTCTGGCTATATGAAAGCACGCCCCTGTCACTGAGGCAGATGTGATTGGGCACAGTGGCGCTGCCTCAGTGACAGGGGCGTGCTTTCATATAGCCAGAAACAGAAAGCACGTCCCTGACTGTCACTAAGGCACTTCTATAGGTGTCGTTGTCTCCCCCCCCCCCCCCCTAAAGCCCCGGCGCTAATCAAGAGACTAGTGGGAGATTGACTGATCCCCCTCTCCCACAGCGCTAGCCCCAGCTTCAGCGCTTAACGTAAGACCAGCGGGGGGAATAAATAGTTTGCTACTGCCCAGCGCCGTCCCGAGTGCTGAATGTGACACCAGCGTCTCCCCCTCTCCCCCAGCGCTCCAGAGTCTCCAGCTGATTTCAGCTGCTCCCCTGGCGCTGGTCCCAGCTCCAGCACTGACGAGCAGCTGAATGGGACAGCAGCGGCTCCTCCTCTCCCCCGGCGCTGGCCCCAGTTCTAGAGCCTCCAGATGAGACCAGCAGGGGAAGTGACTTGGTGGCTGCCGCCTGGCCCCAGCCCAGGCTCCATTTCTTATGAGGAGATCAGCGGGACTTCACGGCTCCCCCCTCGTGTGATGCCAGCACTGCTCAGCAGAACTGCAATCCCAAGGTCAGTGCTTCCGACCCCCATCCCCAGCCCAGTGCCCCCTATTTAACCAGCCATCCCCCTTCCCTAGACCAGTGCCCCCTTAACCAGCCATCCCTGTCCCCAGCCCAGTGCCCCCTATCTAACCAGCAATCCCCTTTCCTAGCCCAGTAACCCCCCTATCTAACCATCCACCCCCTTCCCTAACCCAGGGTCCTCTATCTAACAAGCCATCCCCTTCCCTAGCCCAGTACCCCACTATCTATTAAGCCATTCCTGTCCCCAGCCCAGTATCCCCCCCTAAGCAGCCATTCCCCTTCCCTAGCCCAGTACCCCACTATCTAATAAGCCATCCCTGTCCCCAGCCCAGTACCCCCCTAAGCAGCCAATCCTCTTCCCTAGCCCAGTACCCCACTATCTAATCAGCCATCCCTGTCCCCAGCCCAGTACCCCCTAAGCAGCCATTCCCCTTCCCTAGCCCAGTACCCCACTATCTAATAAGCCATCCCTGTCCCCAGCCCAGTACCCCCTAAGCAGCCATTCCCCTTCCCTAGCGCAGTGCCTGCCCTATATAACCATCCATCCAACAGCACAGTGCCCCCCCATCAGCTGGGGTGGTAGAACAATGGTTCTCCGTGGTGGCTTGGTGGAGTCAGTACAGACAGGGTCTGTGGGGAGCGCTGGGTCTGGGTAGGAGCTGCTCTGCCGATTTCTGCTGCTTATGCAGGCGGCTGCTCCCACACTTGCCTGTCAGCGCAGAAGCAACGCGGACCCAGCGCTGCCCACAGAGCTTGTCTGTGCTAGCTCCAACAAGCTAGTGCCTCACCATCCCCTAACCTCACCGCACGTCACTGAGAGACAGGGAGTGTTAAACAACAGTAGGGCATATTTATTAACCTGAGTGATAAAGTGTCTGTTTTTTATCACCAGCCCATCGGCTCCTACCTGTAAAGTTACTGGCTTGGTTTGAAAAAAAGACAGGTAGGAGCTGATTGGCTTGTGATAAAAACCAGACACTTTGGGGGACATTTACCAAAATGGATTCATAGAAAAAAGGTGTATTCGTAGGCAGAAATACACCTTTTTTTTACGAATTTGTATTTTCAGGATTTACAATCCCAAAAATACAACAATTCGTAGTCCTAAAGATGGAACATTCGTATTTGTATTTACAAATACGAATGTCTACACCATCGATAGAATACAACAGAAATCACCATTCAAAAGAATGGTGGTTTCTGATTTACTAAGCAGCCGTACTGATAATACGGCTGCTAAGTGGTGTAAAACACCCACGCAAATACGACAGGAAAATAGAACACCATTTTCATGTCGTATTTGCGTTTTAGCCTGCACGGATCAGTCAGATCCGTGCAGGCTTCAGTGTAAAAAAACAGAAAAATTAAATAAATAAAAAAAAAAACGGCGTGGGGTCCCCCCCACAGCCGAAACCAGCACCAGGCTGACAGAGGCTGGAGCCGGTAATTAAAAACCAGGGAACCCGACAAATAGGGGTTCCCTGATTTTTAACAACCAGCCCCAGGCTCCTGCTCTGGGGCTGGTTTCCAAAATACGGGGGACAAAATGACTAGGGGTCCCCCGTATTTTAAGAACCAGCCCCAGGCAAAACCAGCCAGCAGGGTAATGCCACAGCCGGGGGGAGACTTTTTATGCAAGTCCCCCCGGCCAAAGCATTAACCCTACAGACCAGTCAGCCTGGCCAGGGGCCCTGGGGGAGTGGGGACCCCCCCCAATAAAGGGGTCCCCCCCCTCCAGGACGTACCTGACCAGGCTGAAGCCTGGTGCTGTCCTCGATGCCCCTGGGCGGTGGGCATCGAGCTGATAGCGGTGTAAAAAATAGAAAAAACTATTGTTTTTTACTGTGGCACTACAAGTGCCAGCAAGCCTCCCCAGCAAGCTGGGACTTGGATAACCACAAGTCCCAGCCTGCTGGGCATTAAAGGGCCCGCTGGGTCTTGTAGTGCCACAGTAAAAAAAATAGTTAAATAAAACACACTGACACCCATTTTAAATAAAAGTTTAATACACACATTACATACATACAGATACTTACCTTTCTTGATCCCGTAGGTAGCCCTGGTCCTGATGTCCTGTGTCGTCCTCCAGGTCCATGTCGGCTGTCTGCGTCGTCCTCCAGGTCCATGTTGACGGTCCGTGTCGTCCTCCAGGTCCATGGCGGTGTCCGGGTCCGAAGAAATCCATGTTGGAGCTGTGGAAGGAAATCCTACTCACCTGGTCCTGCGCTGAAGAAGTCTTCTCTTGATCCAACGTAATCCGACTTTCTCGGCTCCTGATTGGCCTGCTAGGCGGCCAATAGAATTCAGTCTGAGGAGAGGCGCCGAATATGAAACATCTCAGCATCTCTCCTCAGCGCGATGCAGAGACAGCGGAGACAGCGGGGAGCGCCGACAGCTGTGAAGATTACCTGGATTACGTCGGATCAAGAGAAGACTTCTTCAGCGCAGGACCAGGTGAGTAGGATTTCCTTCCACAGCTCCAACATGGATTTCTTCGGACCCGGACACCGCCATGGACCTGGAGGACGACACGGACCGTCGATATGGACCTGGAGGACGACGCAGAAAGCCGACATGGACCTGGAGGACGACACAGGACATCAGGACCAGGGCTACCTACGGGATCAAGAAAGGTAAGTATCAGTATGTATGTAATGTGTGTATTAAACTTTTATTTAAAATGGGTGTCAGTGTGTTTTATTTAACTATTTTTTTTACTGTGGCACTACAAGACCCAGCGGGCCCTTTAATGCCCAGCAGGCTGGGACTTGTGGTTATCCAAGTCCCAGCTTGCTGGGGAGGCTTGCTGGCACTTGTAGTGCCACAGTAAAAAACAATAGTTTTTTCTATTTTTTACACCGCTATCAGCTCGATGCCCACCGCCCAGGGGCATCGAGGACAGCACCAGGCTTCAGCCTGGTCAGGTAAGTCCTGGAGGGGGGGGACCCCACTCCCCCAGGGCCCCTGGCCAGGCTGACTGGTCGGTAGGGTTAATGCTTTGGCCGGGGGGACTTGCATAAAAAGTCTCCCCCCGGCTGTGGCATTACCCTGCTGGCTGGTTTTGCCTGGGGCTGGTTCTTAAAATACGGGGGACCCCTAGTCATTTTGTCCCCCGTATTTTGGGAACCAGCCCCAGAGCAGGAGCCTGGGGCTGGTTGTTAAAAATCAGGGAACCCCTATTTGTCGGGTTCCCTGATTTTTAATTACCGGCTCCAGCCTCTGTCAGCCTGGTGCTGGTTTCGGCTGTGGGGGGGACCCCACGCTGGTTTTTTATTTATTTATTTAATTTTTTTTTACACCTTGCAGCCTGCACGGATCTGACTGATCCGTGCAGACTGCCTACAAATAATTCGTATTAGCAGCCGTATATACGGCTGCTAATACGAATTCCTACGACATCGGAGGGTTACAAAGCAGTCGTATATGACTGCTTTGTAACTGATCCTCCGGAACACGACTTTGCATACGACTTAAACAGTCGTATGCAGTCGTAGGAAAAATACCAATACGAAAAACTAGGTTTTTCATATTGGTAAATTTCCCCCTTTATCACTTCACTAACGTCACCAACACCGTAAGATACCAATCTGAAAAGAGGGGGTTGGAAGAGACTCCTCAGGAGGCACATAGCATAAATTATATATTGTGAACACGTATTCAGTGCTACAGTCATTATGGATTTTCTTTGTGTCATAATGGCATGCGATGCGATGCGACGTGGCCGACCCGATTTTTACATTGGACCCAAAGTAAAAATGATCCCTGAGACCCGATTTTACATTGGAACCAATGTGAAATGCCCCCCAGACCAGATTTTTAATTGTATACACACCCTGATGGTTAATTATTATGTCAAATGCCCCCCCATTGTTAACGCAACGCCACGGTGAATGTCAACCCGAAGCATGGCGAGCGCAGCGAGCCCCCAATGGGCGGTGGTGCGTGTCCTCCAACCTTTTCATACCCCCACTATCCACGTCGATGTGGAGTTGATTTTATATAGTGTGGCGAGCGCAGCGAGCCCCGCGATGGAACGCGTAATACGTGTGAAGCAATGCGCGTCCCCTCGAGCGGGGCATGCTGCGCTCGACACGCTTCGGGCTCGGTGGCGAGCTGAGCTTGCCACACTATATAAAATCAACTCCACGCTGACGTGGACAGTGGGGGTATGAAAAGGTCGGAGGACACGTACCGCCACGCTTCGGGTTGGTGTTGATCGTGGAGTGGCGTTAACAATGGGGGGGCATTTGACATAGTAATTACCCATCAGGGTGGGTATACAATTAAAAATCAGGTCTGTGGGGGCATTTAACATTGTAATCAGCCATCAGGGTGGCTGTACAATTAAAAATCGGGTCGTTTTGGTCGCATCGCATCGCATGCGATTTGCACGCATACGATGCGATCGACCCGATTATATACAATAGAAATAGGTGGCGCCATGCTGGGAAACAAGTACCTATTTTTTTTAATACAGTTTTTGAACCATGTTACTTTGTATCCTATATGTGGTGACCATTTTATATAGAAAACCCTTTTTATTGAGAAATTTTTGTTTTTTATTTAATAAATTTTCGATTAAAAAAAAAAGACCTGGATATATATTCTATAATAAGGAAAAGGCCATCCTCCACCACACCTGAGCACTCAAAGAAACCGCTATATGTGGAGAACCCCTACACTACATAGTGATTGAGGTACACTTATCCTTTATTCTTGAACAACATTCCACTAGGGTGGTAAAACATAAAGAAACCGTTATAGGCACTTCTCTATTCACAGTTTGGTGAGTAAGGTATGCCATCCAGTCTCCCATTGATAAAGAAACCAATAAAGGCGTCCTCCCACCTGTTAGTGGTGAGTAAGGTATGCCATCCCTTTATGAATTGGATAATCCCCGCAATTTTACCTAGAAGGTATACCTCCATTTTAATAAATCTAGGGGATGTAAGGGATACTGAAGTGTATGACACACATATAATTTAATACTACACATTGGAGCATATTACACACATATGTCTGAGGGGCTGAGGATCATCTGAAGATCATAGGAATTGGGAAAAGGGTACTGCTTTCCTAGCACGGCGCCCGTCTCATTGATTGTATGCCTGTACTTAAGGCATACAATCAATGCGATGGACCCGATTTTTTAATCTCATGGATCTTATGCATACATAAGATGCATGAGATCCATGAGATCCATGAGATAAAAAAATCGTGAGCCCCCAATAACCATTGTTAACACCACCAGCACTATCAACGCCAACCCGAATGCCAGTCCGACCTTTTCATACCCCCACTATCCACGTCGGCCTGGAGTTGATTTTATATAGTGAGGTGAGCGCAGCGAGCCACCAAGCCCAAAGCGTGGCGAGCCCCTCGAGGGGACGCGGACTACTTTACATGTATTCCGCGTCCGCTCGCCACGCTTTGGGTTTGGTGGCTCGCTGCGCTCGCCACACTATATAAAATCAACCCCCACGCCGACGTGGATAGTGGGGGTATGAAAAGGTCGGAGGACGCGTACCGCCACCCCTCGCGGGCTCGCTGCGCTCGCCACGCTTCGGGTTGGCGTCAATAGTGGGGTGGCGTTAACAATGGGGGGGCCATTTCACCCATGAGGGGGCGTTAGCAATTAAAATTGGGGTTTTGGGGGCTTTTTACATTCATTCCAATGTAAAAATCTCGTCGATCGCGTAGATTGCATCATCTCACGCATCTTATGCCGCACAAACACATAAGATGCATGAGATGCTTGAGATATCAGCCCCACACATACAATCTAGATCGTGGGCGTCGTGCTAGGAAAGCAGTACCGGGAAAAGAAACCTTGATAGGGCAGCACGGACTGTGTAATGGTTAGCATTACTGCCTCACATCGCTGAGGTCATGAGTTCAATTCCCACCATGGCTCTAACTGTGTGGAATTTGTATATTCTCCCCGTACTTGCGTGGGTTTCCTCCCACGATCTAAAAATATACTGGTAGGCTAATTGGCTCCAAACAAAATTAACCCTAGAATATCTATGTGTGCGCGTACATGTGTTAGGGATTATAGATTGTAAGCTCCACTGGGGTAGGGGCAGTTGTGAATGTTCAAATATTCTCTGTAAAGCGCTGCAGAATATGTGTGCGCTATATAAGAAACTGGTAATAAATAAATAAATAGGAGTATACACCACCTGTTCCATGTGAGTTATGGTACGCTGCTGGTTTTAACACCCTACCCCACCTCCAGGGGCCTTTAAAAGAAACCTTTATATGCCTATACACCTACAGATATAGCGCCTCTCTTAATAGCTTCAGAAGGGGACGCGCGCGCACGAGACGCACGTGCATCCATTTACAACGGAGCTCCCCCTGCTGCCTTGCCGCCAGTCCCCGCCACATTCCCCCACCTCCCCGCTTAACCCGCCCTAACCCTGACTGTCTCTCTGAAGCGGAGATGGGCAGGGTTCCCATCCCCCACCAACGGGAAACTAGAACACACGTGCGTGTGGGAGGCTCGCCAGTGGGTGCGATCTGGCGAGCGCCGGCGCTGGATGAACGGCGCTACATCTGTATACATCTTGTGAGTGGCGGTACACCTTTAAAGTGGGCTCAATAATAAATAGATTGAAAAGACACCTTGATATATGCTTCATTGTATTTTAAATGGTGAGCGAGGTATACCATTCTGAGTTATACACTCACCGGATATATCCCAAGAAGAACATGCCAACACATTGCTGTTTCTATTCTCTTTCCATATACAATTGGAGCAAATCCCAAAACTGACCCCACCACACCCTGACCCACGATGACCACTGCATCACCTGGATGGAAAAGAAACCGCTACACGTTTGAAAACACTCCATCTCAGAGTGAGTTGGGTACACCCACCCTATTTCTATCTTCTTTAACATAAACTTTTATATAGATGAAAGTCTCACTAATTGCACGTTCATTCCATATTTTCACTATATGAACACTTACTGAGAAAATCACCATTTGAAAGTCATTTGTCACAGAATATTCCTTTATTGAGAAGAAGGACACTTGACACAAAGTAAATACATAAGAACTGTAACACGGAGTACTTGTTCACAATTTTATATCATTTATGTTATGCGCATCCTGAGGAGTCTCTTCCAACCCCCTCTTTTCAGATAGAATAATATCTCTCTGTCATCAGGTAGGTGGTGTCCAGCTGCCTCTGAGGGGGCAATATTAAGTGATATACTGGAGGGGTGTCAAAATGAAATAATATCTTGCCCCCCCAATCCCCCCCCACCAAAAAGGTTGTAGCGTCCCTTGTACTAATTCAATTGTTTTGCATTTATTTACACATTGCATACAGCAGCAATTCCTGAGTGATGGCATAGTTCTGTACTCACCACTGTAGCAGCCTGTACATTGTAATACTCAGTCTCTGGGGCGTCCTTCTTATATGATGTCACTGTTTGTAATTAGAAATACTTAGATGCATTTACATTGGTTATCATGTAGGATATTACTGTATTATACAGATGTAATGATGCTAAGTGAATTGTCAAGTTAATATACTATAATATCTATTCACAGGAGACAACGTGTCTGGGGGTGTGGCCAGAAGCTCACATAGTTCTGGCCATGCCCCCATAGTGATCATCATGCCTGTGAAGCCACACCCCAAGTGGTGAGACCACACCCTTTCTGGTTCTGTGCACTGCAGACTACAGCAGACAGATTATTGGGAGGTATGTCATCTGCCACTACGATGTCCACAGTGAGTATGTCGACATGACAGTGCAGATGCCAGGTCCCAATACAGGTGTAATGCTACGTATACAGCAGTGTGACAGTCAGGTTGTTAGACAGTAGTAACACAATATACACACATAACAAACGTCTGGCACATGGATTCTGTTCACATTGCACAGTGGTGTTATGTACGAACGCTCATCCAATGACATGGATATTGCATGTCTCCCCCATTACCTGTCTGTTCCTCTCTCACAGGAAGGACACATCTCTTATACAGCAGGAAGGTTGCACTAACAATCAGCACAACCCCCAGGACTGTCCCACAGATGATTCCAGTGGTCCCTCCAGCACTGAGCCCAGCACCTGTGCAATACATGGATGTCTGTTCTTAGAATATTTTAGCAAGTACAAGAAAGTATATAGGAATACAATACATACCATCAGCAGCGGCTCCTACCTGTGTGTGTGTGTGTGGGGGGGGGGGGGCTGCCTGGTGTAGGGGAGCAGAAGAGAGCCCCCTCCTCTGGCCATGTCCTGGTGCCTGTAAGCTGCAAAGTGCAAACTCTTGGCTTCTATGGAGTGCATTGGCTGCAGCCCAAAGAAGCCGACTGGGGCTAACTATGATGCATGTCAGTGTTGTCCTACAGGAAGCCAGCTCTTTGATAATTATAGCCCAGTCTGGCAGGCCCACCTCCAAATGGGACCACCTGTCCTGCAGGTGACTGACAGGTAGCACTTCCAATAGGAAGTCACTGCCAGCCTCAGCGTACCAGGCTAACTGGCTCACTGCCGCCCATAGATAAATTCAGCCACTGCAAGATAATATACAGCGATATCACCTATGGCATATGCCTTATTTGTCTATACAGTATATGACAATTATTGTTCTATATCACATGATCTTAAGAAGAAGTGTGCCAATGACCAGTTTCCCTGCTCTTCTCTCGGCTTGAAGAATTGATATTTCAAAACTTAAGTACTATGTTTTTGAGCTGGATGGATCTTAGATGACTAGGCTAATGGAGATTGGACTTATTCAGTGCACAGCACCATGGGGATATGTGTTTGTGGTTATCCTAGCTGGGGGGAGGTTAGGGATAAGGAATATACTTTTTCCCATGTTGACCTTGTGCATGTCAAACTTTATTTGGCTACATATTATAGAGAAGGAGGGTACATTATATGTAAGTGTCACTACTCTGGGCATATTATTATAAATATGCGGCCCCACTCGGGACATTATGAATAAGGGGCACTACTCTACACATTATGAATAAGGGGCACCAATCTGGACATTATGAATAAGGGGCACTACTCTAAACATTATGAATAATGGGCACTACTCTGGATATTATGAATAAGGGGTACTACTCTGAACATTATGTATAACCTGCACTACTATGGGCATTATAAATAATGGGCACTACTCTGTGCATTATGTGTAAACGGAATTACTTTGTGCATTATGGGTAAGCGGCATTACTGTGTGCATTATATGTAACCTGCACTACTTTGGGCAATAAAAAAATGGGCACTACTCTTCGCATTATTTGGAAGCAGCATTACTATAGGCATTATGTGAATGGGTTAGTACTGTTTTATATTATGTGTAAGGGGCATTATTCTGGGCATCGTGTGGAAGGGGCACTACTCAGGGCATCATGTGGAAGGGGCACTACTCTGGGCATCATGTGGAAGGGGCACTACTCTGGGCATCATGTGGTAGCGACACTGTTCTGGGCATTATGTGGAAGCAGCACTGCTCTGGGCATCAAGTGAAAGAGGCATTGCTCTGGGCATCATGTGGAAAAGGCACTACTCTGGGCATCATGTGGAGAGGGTACTGCTCTAGGTAATAAGTGGTAGGGGCACTGCTCTGGGCATTATGTGTATGGGAGACTTCTCTGGGCATTTTGTGGAAGAGGCACTGCTCTGGACATCATGTGGAAGAGGCACTACTCTGAGCATCATGTGGAAGGGGCACTACTATGGGCATCATGTGGAAGGGGCACTACTATGGGCATCATGTGGTAGCGACACTGCTCTGGGCATTATGTGGAAGCAGCACTGCTCTGGGCATCATGTGAAAGAGGCCCTGTTCTGGGTATCATGTGGAAAAGGCACTGCTCTAGGCATCATGTGGAAGGGGCACTACTATGGGCATCATGTGGTAGTGACATTACTATGGGCAATATGTGTATGGGTTAGTACTGTTTGCATCATGTGGAAGGGGCACTACTCCGGGCATCATGTGAAAGAGGCACTGCTCTGGGTATCATGTGGAAAAGGCACTGCTCTAGGCATCATGTGGAAGGGTCACTCCTCTGGGCATCATGTGTTAGTGACATTACTATGGGCAATATGTGTATGGGTTAGTACTGTTTGCATCATGTGTAAGGGGCACTACTCTTGGCATCATGTGGAAGGGGCACTACTCTTGGCATCATGTGGAAGGGGCACTACTCTGGGCATCATGTGGAAGGGGCACTACTCTGGGCATCATGTGGAAGGGACACTACTATGGGCATCATGTGGAAGGGGCACTACTATGGGCATAATATGGTAGCGACACTGCTCTTGGCCTTATGTGGAAGCAGCACTGCTCTGGGCATCACGTGAAAGAGGCACTGCTCTGGGCATCATGTGGAAAAGGAACTACTCTGGGCATCATGTGGAGAGGGTACTGCTCTGGGTAGTAAGTGGAAGGGGCACTGCTCTGGTCATTATGTTTAAGAGGCACTGCTCTGGTTATATTGTGAAAGGGGCACTGCTCTGGTTATCATGTGAAAGGGGCACTGCTCTGGGCATTATGTGTATGGGAGACTACTCTGGGCATCATGTGAAAGAGGCACTGCTCTGGGTATCATGTGGAAAATGAACTGCTCTGGGTATCATGTGGAAGGGGCACTACTATGAGCATCATGTGCTAGTGACACTGCTCTGGGCATTATGTGGAAGCAGCACTGCTCTGGGCATCATGTGAAAGAGGCACGGCTCTGGGCATCATGTGGAAAAGGCAATACCCTGGGCATCATGTGGAGAGGGTACTGCTCTGGGTAATAAGTGGAAGGGGCACTGCTCTGGTCATTATATTTAAGAGGCACTGCTCTGGTTATATTGTGAAAGGGGCACTGCTCTGGGCATCATGTGAAAGGGGCACTGCTCTGGGCATTATTTGTATGGGGCACTGCTCTGGGCATTATTTGTATGGTACACTGCTCTGGACATCATGTGGAAGAGGCACTAAACTGGGCATCATGTTAAGGGGGCACTGTACTAGGCATCATGTGGAAGGGGCACTACTCTGGGCATTATGTGAAAGGAACACTGCTCTGGGCATTATGTATTAGAGGCACTGCTCTGGTACGCGCAAGCATCTTGCGCACGGGCACCCCCTTCCGGCGGCTGGCAATTCCATCACCAGTCCCCGGAAAGATGAGTCTTGCTACATCTGTAGGACACCCTGTATCAGTGTCGCATCCAGAGCTTCTCTCCCAGTCTAGGCTGAAACAGTGTGGCCTAAACATATTTATACACACACAGGGGGTTTATTTATGGGAGTTCTACTGAAGATGAGATGTTGCTATGAGCAACCAATCAGATTCTTATCTTCTAAATCAGTGGTTCCCAACCTCGGGTACTAGTTACCCTGGGGGTACTCAGCAGACTCAGTTGGGTGTACTTGAAAATAATATTGGTAATGGCAGAAGAATAATATGTCTCCCAATGGTGGAAGAAGTCTACCATTGCCGAGGAGACTAACCACCTTGTGTCACTTCTGGTTCCGTCTGCAGCTTCTTTAGCATCTCCTCATGCTTTTGCTTGACCAGCAATCCACTGGGAGCTATCCACAATGCCCTTAGACATCAGCGGTCATCTGACCCGCACTGACATGGGTGGAGGAAGCAGCAGCATTAATCCTACAGGCCTTAGCGGGAACCCAAGAGACGGTACACAGCCAGCGGCCAGACACAGAGGATCCGATTCCTGACCGAACACAACTCCTCTGCTAATCCTTAATATAACGACACACATACTACTCACTTCCTCTCCACTCATAGGTATAGTGGATATTTCAAATTAAGAGGAGGGGGTACCCATAATGAAAAGCCTAATCAAGGGGTACAGGAGAGAAAAAAAAAGGTTGGTAATTGCTGTTCTAGATGAATAAATTGAAATATATAAAAGGCTAAATACTCCTAAACTTTTTTAGATGAAGTACCACTAGTGACCCCTAGAGGTCCCTCGACGGACCAAATTACTCATTAACAGAAAGTGAAACCAAAATGATCTGTTTCAAACTTGCTGGCTATGGAGAGAGGGAGCAGTGAAGACAGAGATTGGAGCTAGGAGCAGATAGGGACTAAGCCGTCAGTTTGACAGGTTTTAAACTACTGTAGTAAATAAATAAAAAGTAGAATCTGATTGGTTGCTATGGGCAACATCCCATCTTCAGTAGAACTCTCATCTTAGTAATAAACCCCGGGATTTTTAACTGCCCTTTATGTTACAAAGAGATGGCTCTATTACATTACCTGGTCTTGGGCTGGAATAATACATGATATACTTACGTGTTCCAACAATCACATACACAGATGCAGTAGTAATATCATGTGTCGCCGGGTTCGTCACCACACAGGTATAAATTCCTTGGTTCTCAAATGTAGCATTATGAATTAAGAGTGCATTTTGCTTTATACCAAGATCTCTATCCATGATTTTCCATTGGTAGTCGGGTGGTGGAACAGAGTCAGCGGAACACGATAATGAGATGTCCGAACCAAAATACACCGATAATTCACCAGATATTTGCATGTTCTCTGGGCCATCTGCAATAACAAATATACCCGATGTCATAACAGTACGACAGAAAATAAGTCTGCAAGTTCTGCTGTGGGGACCAGCATTGAAGCAACCAAGTCTGTATTGCCCGGACTGGGCCATGAAAATGCAGCTTTATGGCCACCTGCAATGGTCCACCCATGCCCATTGCCGCCCCATTAGCTACTTAAACCGCAGTCGCGATGCAACCGCAGTTTAAGTGCTTACAATGTTTTACTCATTTCTAAGTGATGCTACCTTTCATTCTAAATTCTGGTGAAGAATCCAAAAACATTAAGCAGGTATCAAAAATACCTTTATATACTTTAAGATCGGTGTTAAATTGTGAGTTTGGTTATGCTACATTATACCTGCTCCTTCTATTGAGAGAGATGAGAATCATCACCATTTTTAAACATTACGGATTAATGGACTATAATACATATTGTTTTTTTGTTTCTATTTTTGTCCAATATGCCACAGGAAAATGAGCAAATAATGATACGTGAAAAAAAGGAAAACCGAGAATCCAAACATTTTTAAAACAAGGAAATTTTAGAAGCTGGCAGTTGGCATTTATTTGGTGAGCAGGAGGAGGGAGTAAGAAATTGGTATCACAGACTCAAGATCTGCAAAGTGCCCAATTGATACAATTTCTTGTATATTAAACCCCCGCCAATGGCATATTCTCACATCTTTTTTAATTTTTCTAGATTTCGATTTTTGCTATTTTTTACATAAAATTCCTTCTTGTTCAACAGTCTCAGAGCGTCCTTTATATAGTCTGTAGTATTTAGGATCACAATTCCACCGCCTTTATCGGATAGTTTAATTGTGATACTTTTATGTTTATGAACATTTGATCACTTTTATTTCTCCTGGTTTTAGATTTTCTTTCATATAACTTTTTTCCGCTTTTTCACACATTTTCCAAATTGTTCTAGGGTGGATTTGTAAAAGCATTCCACAAACGGCCCTTTGTACTGCAAGGGGTAAAGTCTGACTTTTTCTTAAAGAACTTTGTTCTATAAATATAAACATTTTATTGGGTCAATCTCAGAGACTTCTATTTCTGATTCTTCCTTAAGAGATTACAACATATCCAGGATTTGTTTTGTCTTCTTTTTAATCTAAAACTATAGGTTACTCTTCTGTTTGGTTTGATTTAAGGGCTTTAAGTGAAAAATACCTCTTCCAGTGTAATGCACAGTACATACATACCTGTTACAGTCCACAAATAAATTAAAGATATTTGGCTTATGGACTTGTACCCAGGAGTTTGAATCAGAGCAGCCATCTGAGGGGGACTGCCGCCGAAGTTTCCCGCTGGCTGCTGTAGGCCTGATGACCGGGCAACTGGGGACTGAGTGTCAGCGGCTGGCAGCAAGGTACACAGGTGACGGGGGGGGGCGAATAACTTACTCTGCAGATGATCGCTGACGCTGCAGGCAGCTTCTTCTAGTTCTTCCTCCGGGCTCTCCTCTGTGGTAGCGTAGCTTCCTGCTGCTGGCCGGCTGCCTGCAGCTCACTACCGCCCTCCAGTGGCCAAGGGTTAGGGGTGCAATGGAGTTGCTAGGGTTATGCTGCTGCACTAGGGGCAGTGTAGGGTTTCACTCTAAATATTGATGGGTACTAAAGAGATATGTGTGTGAGAAGTGAGAAGATGCAACAGACCTGTTTTCAGCAACCCAGCACCTCACTCCCTCCACCGCTAACCCCAGCACCTCACTCCCTCCCCAACTAACCCCAGCACCTCACTCCCGCATCCACTCACTAACTCCCACCACCTCATAAGTCCCTGCTTCCAGCATCTCACTCCCTCTGTCACTTACCTCAGCATCCACTCCCTCTGTCACTTACCCCTGCACTTCAGGCAGATGGTGCATTTTTTGGCGGCTGTCTGATCCTGGAAGTCACATCATGTGGGCGGCAGCTGCTTCTTCTGATACACATGGGTGAGAGGCGGTGGGCAGCAGGAAGGCAGCAATGGCTTTCTTAAGGTGCTCCACAAAGCTCGGGGGCATGTTTGTTGAGAGGGCAGAAGTCTCTAACCACCACGTGCTGGCACTGTGTATGGACAGCAATGGAGGTGCTCTGTACTCTCACTTGGGGGGTGAGGCTGTCTGCAGGGGCAGCCATTAGCGATTATTTGGCACATATTGACTCCCTATTGACTCCCCATAATGCCTCCCTGCTCCGCACCACTACTCCTACCTTCCCTCCCTGCTCCACATCAAAATTCCCTCACTGCTCCACATCACTACTCCCAACCTCCATGCTCCGCACTACAAACACCCTCCCTGCTCTGAACCACTACTCCCACCGGCCCTTCCTGCACCAATACTAAATCTCTCACTTTCTGCTCTGCACCACTACTCCAACCCTCCCTCCCTGCTCCACACCACTACTCCCACCCTCCCTGCTCCGCACTACAAACACCCTCTCTGCTCCGCCCCACAACTTCATCTCTACATATCTACTACACACCACCACTCCCATCCTCCCTCCCTGCTCTGCATTACCGCTACCACCATCCCTGATCCATACCACAACTCCTCCATTCTCAGCATTGCTACTCTCACATTTTTCCTGCTCCACACCACTACTGTGCTTGATGGGGAGGTGGCCCCCAGCAATATCAGTGTATGGGGCCACAATATTTCTGTTGCCGGCCCTGGTGACTCTACGATGTGACAGGCCACAGACAGCTACTGCGGACCAAACACGTATGGAAGTAATAAAAGGCATTTTGTGTTGTTACATTCTATAGCACATACTACACTGCCAGGATGGTGTATCCACACAGCATACTTGGTTACTTTTGAAAACTAGTTTCAGGGAGATTATAGTTGGTATTAGAATTTTGCAAAGTGCCCCATTGAGGGGGCGTGTCATGCTCCTCCCAAAGGGCGTGTCTAGTTCCATATATGGAGAGATTGTGAACAGAGATTGTGAACGTGGCACCTAGAAGCGTGGGTGTGTACTGCTACATCTGAGAGGAATCTTGTAAGATTACTTATATCCAAATGTAGATGAGCCCAAAAGCAGTTAGTAAGACCTAAGTGATGCAGTTAAAATCCCGGCGGTCGGGATCCTGGCATTCAGAATCCCGACCGCCGTAATCCCGACACTTTCTCCCTCCGTGGGTGTCCACGACACCCCTGGAGGGAGAATAAATTATCGTGCCGAGTGTACGCTCGGCACCGGGCCCACTGTGTGGCGAGTGCAGCGAGCCAGCAGGGGGGGGGGGGGCGATCCACGTCCCCCCTTGTCGGGATTTCGGCGGTTGGGATTCCGGCGTCGGAAATTTGAGCGCCGGGATCCCGACCGCCGGGATTTCATACTGAATCCAGACCTACTATACTTGGTAAAGTGCTGGGAAATGGTGCTGATAAATTTATCTGTCTCTCATTCCTTTTTTCCCTAAAAATTTAACAGTGTAATGTGGGCTAGGTGAAATGAGGGAGATTGCTAGACTAATGAGGGAGAGAGGGAGATTGCTGCTATATCAGGGAGTCTTCTGCAGAATGCAGGAGGGGAGGCAACTATGCCACACAGCAGCATTACAATGCATGGTTTTTACAGAAATTCTACTTTAGAACATCCCGGCTCTTTCTTCTGTTCCCACTGTAGTGACCATTGGGGTGTTGGGGCCTTTCAAAAAAGTTACACCATTGTTATTACTCACCATAGACAGTCAGGGTCACAGACGCTTGCTCTGCTGGACTATATGTCTGTATCCTCACTGTGTAATTACCAGAATCTGCTATATGGAGATCTGTGATCAGTAATGAGCCGTTAGGTAAAGGTGTGATCCGAGAGACATATAGAGGCCCAGTACCTAGTGGGGAAGGCTCATTTGGAATATATCCGAGGATTAGATTCTGAACATCTGCATCTGGTCCTCTATACCAAGAGAAAGCAACAATCGTCCCAGTGACCCCAGTAACACTCAGGGTGACAGATTCCCGGATCACCGGATACCGAGGGATCAGCTGAATACTGATGGTTCCACCGGTCAGATCCATCCACAGACTGAGGAGAACTGGAAGAGAAGAATCCAGACATCAATCATCAGCCAATCTGAGAGTGTTACTGCGGGATGTGGTGGTGACAAATACATCAGTAGGGTTCTAGTGGTGGCAGGAGACCTGATGTGGGCACATAATGTAGATGTAATATGGAAATATACATATTGGTGATACTGTAAAGAGTAGCGCTAACGTACAAGTGATATCGATCATTTTGGCCCTTCTATACCAGATCATTTGTAATCTCGTCCACTGTGTACACCCGATGTTGTTAACGATAAGCACTCCTGAGACTCGGGCCGCAGACAATACAACACAAATATTCAGGGGCTGATTTTTAACCAGTGGAGACAAATACAGAAAGTCCCTGTGTAGGGATTATAGCTGTCTCAGCTGCTGCTCATAGTCAGTAAGTAATTGGAGAAACGTCCTATACAACCTCCATATAACTCTATATCCCTGAAGATAAAGACATTTAGTCCAGTAGAACAAGCGTCTGTGACCCTGACTGTCTATGGAAAGTTACAATGGTATAACTGCTCCAGTTATAGGGCAGACAGCGGCAGCACCCAGTTATAGGGCAGACAGCGGCAGCACCCAGTTATAGGGCAGACAGCGGCAGCACCCAGTTATAGGGCAGACAGCGGCAGCACCCAGTTATAGGGCAGACAGCGGCTGCACCCAGTTATAGGGCAGACAGCGGCAGCACCCAGTTATAGGGAAGACAGCGGCAGCACCCAGTTAAAGGGCAGACAGCGGCAGTGCCCAGTTATATGCAGACAGCGGCAGCACCCAGTTATAGGGCAGACAGCGGCAGCGCCCAGTTATATGCAGACAGCGGCTGCACCCAGTTATAGGGCAGACAGCGGCTGCACCCAGTTATAGGGCAGACAGCAGCTGCACCCAGTTATAGGGCAGACAGTGGCAGCACCCAGTTATAGGGCAGACAGCGGCAGCACCCAGTTATAGGGCAGACAGCGGCAGCACCCAGTTATAGGGCAGACAGCGGCAGCACCCAGTTATAGGGCAGACAGCGGCAGCACCCAGTTATAGGGCAGACAGCGGCTGCACCCAGTTATAGGGCAGACAGCGGCAGCACCCAGTTATAGGGAAGACAGCGGCAGCACCCAGTTATAGGGCAGACAGCGGCAGTGCCCAGTTATATGCAGACAGCGGCAGCGCCCAGTTATAGGGCAGACAGCGGCAGCGCCCAGTTATATGCAGACAGCGGCTGCACCCAGTTATAGGGCAGACAGCGGCTGCACCCAGTTATAGGGCAGACAGCAGCTGCACCCAGTTATAGGGCAGACAGTGGCAGCACCCAGTTATAGGGCAGACAGCGGCAGCACCCAGTTATAGGGCAGGGAGTGGCAGCACCCAGTTATAGGGCAGACAGCGGCAGCACCCAGTTATAGGGCAGACAGCAGCTGCACCCAGTTATAGGGCAGACAGTGGCAGCACCCAGTTATAGGGCAGACAGCGGCAGCACCCAGTTATAGGGCAGGGAGTGGCAGCACCCAGTTATAGGTCAGACAGCGGCAGCACCCTGTTATAGGGCAGACAGTGGCAGCACCCTGTTATAGGGCAGACAGCGGCAGCACCCAGTTATAGGGCAGACAGCGGCAGCACCCAGTTATAGGGCAGACAGCGGCTGCACCCAGTTATAGGGCAGACAGCGGCAGCACCCAGTTATAGGGCAGACAGCGGCTGCACCCAGTTATAGGGCAGACAGCGGCAGCACCCAGTTATAGGGCAGACAGCGGCAGTGCCCAGTTATATGCAGACAGCGGCTGCACCCAGTTATAGGGCAGACAGCGGCTGCACCCAGTTATAGGGCAGACAGCGGCTGCACCCAGTTATAGGGCAGACAGCGGCTGCACCCAGTTATAGGGCAGACAGCGGCAGTGCCCAGTTATATGCAGACAGCGGCTGCACCCAGTTATAGGGCAGACAGCGGCTGCACCCAGTTATAGGGCAGACAGCGGCAGCACCCAGTTATAGGGAAGACAGCGGCAGCACCCAGTTATAGGGCAGACAGCGGCAGTGCCCAGTTATATGCAGACAGCGGCTGCACCCAGTTATAGGGCAGACAGCGGCTGCACCCAGTTATGGGGCAGACAGCGGCTGCACCCAGTTATAGGGCAGACAGCGGCAGCACCCAGTTATAGGGAAGACAGCGGCAGCACCCAGTTATAGGGCAGACAGCGGCTGCACCCAGTTATGGGGCAGACAGCGGCTGCACCCAGTTATAGGGCAGACAGCGGCAGCACCCAGTTATTGGGCAGACAGCGGCAGCACCCAGTTATTGGGCAGACAGCGGCTGCACCCAGTTATAGGGCAGACAGCGGCTGCACCCAGTTATAGGGCAGACAGCGGCAGCACCCAGTTATAGGGCAGACAGAGGCAGCACCTGGTTATAGGGCAGACAGAGGCAGCACACGGTTATAGGGCAGACAGAGGCAGCACCCGGTTATAGGGCAGACAGTGGCAGCCCCCAGTTATAGGGCAGACAGCGGCAGCCCCCAGTTATAGGGCAGACAGCGGCAGCACCCAGTTATAGGGCAGACAGCGGCAGCACCCAGTTATAGGGCAGACAGCGGCAGTACCCAGTTTAGGGCAGACAGCGGCAGCACCCAGTTTTAGGGCAGACAGGGGCAGCACCCAGTTATAGGGCAGACAGCGGCAGCATCAAATTACAGGGCAGGGAGCGGCAGCACCCATTTACAGAGCAGACAGCGGCAGTGCCCAGTTATATGCAGACAGCGGCAGCACCCAGTTATAGGGCAGACAGCGGCTGCACCCAGTTATAGGGCAGACAGCGGCTGCACCCAGTTATAGGGCAGACAGCGGCTGCTACCAGTTATAGGGCAGACAGCGGCAGCGCCCAGTTATAGGGCAGACAGCGGCAGCACCCAGTTATAGAGAAGACAGCGGCAGCACCCAGTTATAGGGCAGGGAGTGGCAGCACCCAGTTATAGGGCAGACAGCGGCAGCACCCAGTTATAGAGAAGACAGCGGCAGCACCTAGTTATAGGGCAGGGAGTGGCAGCGCCCAGTTACAGGGCAGGGAGTGTCAGTGCCCAGTTACAGGGCAGGGAGTGTCAGTGCCCAGTTACAGGGCAGGAAGCGGCAGCTCCCAGTTATAGGGCAGACAGCGGCAGCCCTAGTTACAGGGCAGAGCGTGGCAGTGCCCAGTTACAGGGCTGGGAGTGGCAGCGCCTAGTTACAGGGCAAGGAGCGGCAATGCCCAATTACAGGGCAGACAGCAGTAGTGCCCAGTTATAGGGTAGACAGTAGCAGTGCCCAGTTATAGGGCAGACAGCAGTAGTGCCCAGTTATCGGGTAGGGAGCGGCAGCACCTAGTTATAGGGCAGGGAGCGGCAGCGCCCAGTTACAGGGCAGGGAGCGGCAGCGCCCAGTTATAGGGTAGACAGTGGCAGTGCCCAGTTATAGGGCAGACAGCAGCAGCGCCCAGTTATCGGGCAGGGAGCTGCAGCACCCAGTTATAGGGCAGGGAGCTGCAGCACCCAGTAATAGGGCAGACAGTGGCAGTGCCCAGTTATAGGGAAGACAGCGGCAGCGCCCAGTTATTGAGCAGGGAGCGGCAGCGCCCAGTTATAGGGAAGACAATGGCAGCACCCAGTTATAGGGCAGACAACGACAGCACCCAGTTATAGGGCAGGGAGTGGCAGCGCCTAGTTATAGGGCAGGGAGTGGCAGCGCCCAGTTACAGGGCAGGAAGTGGCAGCGCCCAGTTACAGGGCAGGAAGCGGCAGCGCCCAGTTATAGGGCAGACAGCGGCAGCCCCAGTTAAAGGGCAGAGAGAGGCAGTGCCCAGTTACAGGGCAGACAGCTGCAGCGCCTAGTTACAGGGCAGGGAGTGGCAGTGCCCAGTTACAGGGCTGGGAGCGGCAGCGCCTAGTTACAGGGCAAGGAGCGGCAGTGGCCAATTACAGGGCAGGGAGCGGCAGCACCCAGTTATAGGGCAGACAGTGGCAGTGCCTAGTTACATGGCAGACAGCGGCAGCACCCAGTTATCGGGCAGGGAGCTGCAGCACCCAGTTATAGGGCAGACAGCGGCAGCGCCCAGTTATTGAGCAGGGAGCGGCAGCGCCCAGTTATAGGGCAGACAATGGCAGCACCCAGTTATAGGGCAGACAGCGGCAGCACCCAGCTATAGGGCAGACAGCGGCAGTGCCTAGTTATAGGGCAGGGAGTGGCAGCGCCCAGTTACAGGGCAGGAAGCGGCAGCACCCAGTTATAGGGCAGACAGCGGCAACCCCAGTTAAAGGGCAGGGAGAGGCAGTGCCCAGTTACAGGGCAGACAGCTGCAGCGCCTAGTTACAGGGCAGGGAGTGGCAGTGCCCAGTTACAGGGCTGGGAGCGGCAGCGCCTAGTTACAGGGCAAGGAGCGGCAGTGCCCAATTACAGGGCAGGGAGCGGCAGCACCCAGTTATAGGGCAGACAGTGGCAGTGCCTAGTTACATGGCAGACAGCAGCAGCGCCCAGTTACAGGGCAGGGAGCGGCAACGCCCAGTTATAGGGTAGACAGTGGCAGTGCCCAGTTATAGGGCAGACAGCGGCAGCGCCCAGTTATCGGGCAGGGAGCTGCAGCACCCAGTTATAGGGCAGACAGTGGCAGTGCCCAGTTATAGGGCAGGGAGCGGCAGCGCCCAGTTATCGGGCAGGGAGCGGCAGCGCCCAGTTATAGGGTAGACATCAGCAGCACCCAGTTATAGGGCAGACAGTGGCAGCACCCAGTTATAGGGCAGACAACGACAGCACCCAGCTATAGGGCAGACAGCGGCAGTGCCTAGTTATAGGGTAGACATCGGCAGCACCCAGTTATAGGGCAGACAGTGGCAGCACCCAGTTATAGGGCAGACAGTGGCAGTGCCCAGTTATAGGGCAGGGAGCGGCAGCGCCCTGTTATCGGGCAGGGAGCGGCAGCGCCCAGTTATAGGGTAGACATCGGCAGCACCCAGTTATAGGGCAGACAGTGGCAGCACCCAGTTATAGGGCAGACAACGACAGCACCCAGCTATAGGGCAGACAGCGGCAGTGCCTAGTCAGGGACTTATATAGGATCCATAACCCGCAAGAATCCAACAGTGAGATGACGTTTTGCCTCGTTCTGGGATCCGTGTATGGCGGAAAAACCCGAGATTTATTCGGATCCCAACTCGGCTGTGGAAGATGAGAGGAGGGGGAGCGGTGTTCAGATCTCGGAGATCTGATCCCGCTCATGCCTAACACATACATGTAACATGCAATCAAAAACCAGCACGACTAAGAGACTTGTACAGGTTATTGCTGCATAAGTTTTGCAGTTAAATGTAATCTTACCATTTCTAATGATATATATTCAGACTTGCTTATTATCCCTAATAACAGGTAGGGGTCATTAGGTCGACAGTGTCTATGTCCACAGTCAAAAGGTCAACCACTATTGGTCCACAGTCAAAAGGTTGACACATGAAAGCGGTCGGCGTGGTCAAAAGTTCAACTTGGGGAAAGGTTTTCACATTTATTGGGGGTGTCTATGTTGACATAGATCAACATGGACACCGTATAAGTATACCGCATTTCCTCACATGGCGGGATGCACTATTAGCCTGCCATTACTATTATATTCTTCCTGTATAGATGTATCATTATACAGTATATGTGGCACCTTACCTGCTGTTACACAGACCCTCATTGTAGATGTCCGCTCAGTGTGTCTCCTGTTTCTCATCTGCAGAATGAGGAATCTGGGTCTAGTGATTTAATAATAGAGCAGAGATTTCTTCTGTGACTGCCCCAGCCATAGAACTTCCCGTTCCTTTAACCTAGTGACACTGTCAGAAAACCACATGTAACCGAACCCCTGTGATGGTGCGGTGTCATACCCATTTTCCTGTAGACGACTTTGGTTAGTTCAGGACCTTTCACAACCTCTTCTGTTGGAGCCTGTGGCAGGAGATTGAACACCCCAAGGAGGACCTCCACAGATGAAAAGACTACACCATTAATTTTTTGTTATTCAGGAGCTAATTGGTCACTGCTGTAAGTCAATGTGGTTAGGGTTAGAGATGAACATTAGCATAGTACATTCAAGAAACGCTGGACCCAGTAATGGCAAACATAAATCATACCTTCATAGGTACATAGAAGATATCTACTCATGTAAATCACAGATAACAGTAACATCCAATCAGAATGGTGATGATCTAATTACTATAAACCAATAAACAACTGGTATAATATATTAACTGCCCACCAGATGGCGCTTGCTCATAAGGTAACATGCAATATCAGTCTCAGGCTACGCCAGGGGTGGGCAACAGTCGGGCCGCAGGCCGGATGCGGCCCGCGAACCGATCCGGCCTGGCCCGCTGCCCCCCACCATGTAGCAATGACAAGCGTTCCGACTCGGCTTGTCATTGCGCTGCAGAATGCGTGCCGATGAGGAAACCTTGTTGTTGTCACTTGGGAGGCTGACCGGGAAAAGTCAGATGCTGCGCAGCATCGGGAAGGGGGGCAGTGCCACAGCACGAGAGAGGATCATCACAGCGGTACAACAGTTAAACTGGTGCTGCCCCCACCTCTACTTCCCTTCTGCTGTCTGGCCAGTGACTGCCCCTCTGCTCTCTCCCATTGATTGGACTGAAAAATCACGTGACGGAAGTCAGTGTGAATGAGGTCAAAGTTCCAGTTCGACCTACAGTATCTTTGCCTGTCGTGGCATTTTGCATAGGTCGGGACCCCGCATTACAGGAGGAGGAGTAAATAAAGAGGTCAATTACTCAATCTCCACACATTTGCTCCAAGCTCAACCCAATTTTTTCCCATGTTATTGTCAATATTGGATGCGCGCTTGTTCTTATCTGCCCCTAGTCATGTGGGACATCTGTCCCAACCTATGTGCCCATGTGCCTGTACCCATATGTGTCTCTGTCCATACCCATGTACAGTAGCCTGTCTCTGCTACCATATGCACCTATGTCTGTTACCATGTCTGCTATTTTTCCTACCCATGTGGGCCTCTGCAGCTCCATCGGGGGGGGGGGGGGGGCTTGCTGCACTGAGCATTTACTAAAGCTAGTGACATCAGTAAGGGGGTGGGGGGGGGGGTTAGTGGGTGGCATAATGTGAATTTTGGCTCGATCCGGGTGGCATAATGTGCATTTTGAATCATTCTGTGTGAATTTTGTCTTATTCTGTTTGAAATAATGTGATTTGGGATTATTTCTTGTGGCATATGGGCAAGTTTAAGGGGGGTCTACTATTGTATTGCATAATGCGTATAAGGTATATATGCTGTGGTACACTACTATCAAGGACACCCCCAATTTGAGTGCACACACACCCTTTTAAGTAACCACACCCACTTTTACAGAGCGCGGCCCTTGAATATTTACTGGAAGTGTCAAGTGGCCCCCCATCTGAAATAATTGCCCACCCCTGGGCTACGCAGTAGTATCTGTGTCTTTCACTATTAATGGGTAGCAATCAGACTGTCCATAGGGTATCCCTTAATAGTGTTGGATGCAATGTGCATTAAGGGGTTTATTCTGATTGATTCAGTGCTGCGTGTCAACCAGAATCACCCCCTAAAGGTAAATTGTTCCATACCATAAAATCCTCTGGCACGTTAGGCAATAAGATTGAACTGTGCACAGTTATTTGTATTCCATTTACGGGGTGCTGTCAGTGCGTGTGTTCTACTCGGGATCAGGGTGGTCCACAATGTTAGGGTGAGAGTCATGGATAGAAGAGTCAGGTACACACTACTCAATTCACACCATCAGTTGTGAGGCCTGATTAAGTAGCTGGTTCCTGCCGGTCGGGTCTCCACTCCACCGTGACCAGGAACCTGTTCTCCTCACTTGTTTAGGCGTCCCACACCTCACGATGCGGCCCAAATGAACTAGAGGTAGCTTGAGGTCAGAAGGCTTCTCACGGCTGCCCAGCCGCTGCTCTGTGACCTCAATGTCTGTTCCCGGCTCCCATGGTGTTGTCCAGCAGGGTCTTCTGGTGCACCGCGCATCAATGAGCGGCTTTCCACTACCTCCGAGCTCTCCTCAAGCGGCCACCCGTCTCTCGCACCACACTACTTCTTCTGGATTGTCACAGCGGCTCTGTATTAAGGCATAGCCGGAATCACAATGGGGCACAGTAAGGTCTGTATTGGGGTAACTCATGGATGGGGGATACCACACACATACTGAGGGATACAATGTGTCTGGCTGACTGCTTTAATTCTGCCAGGTGGGTTTTTCAATATGCCGGCTGCAGACCCCACAGGTGTTGGCTCCCCCTTGGCAACGAGCATGTAAACCCCCTTGGCAATAAGCATAAAACCTCCTTGGCAACAAGCAGGAAACTCCCTTGGCAACAAGCATGAAACCCCCTTGGCAATGAGCATGAAACTCCCTTGGCATCGAACATGAAGACCCTGGCTTAAAGCATGAAGCCCCTGGAATTGAGCATGCAACCTCTGGCATTGAGATTGAGCATGTAGGCAAATGGTACTTATGTGGCATAATATGTAATGGGCATCATGGTGTGTGGCATATGTATAATGGCCATCATGGTCGCTCAGGATACTAGTAGGCCTCGAGCCAGTTCTGCACAGCAATATGCTTACATATACTGTATCTCTTTGCTTATCTCAAAAAATGTCCCCTCCAGACCTCTCCACTCTGCACAAGATCTGCATCTGTCATCCACACTCATTACTAGATCACATTCACAATTGCAAGACTTTCTTCGGGCAGCACCCACCCTATGGAATGCCCTTCCATGCACATTAAGACTCTTCTCTAAACTTTCAAGTGTTCCCTGAAAACTCACCTCTTCAGACTAGCCTATCATATTCCGGAACCCCCAAATAACCTTCAGTAGCATTCATATCTCATTGCATCCCATCAGGACTGTCTTGCAATCTGGTGGAATACTATCCTTATGTAACCACTGGCGTAAGTTCGCCCATGCTGCCCGGAAGCAAGATAAACATTAATGCCCCCCCCCCCCCCCCCCCCCAATAGATCAATAGCTAACTAGAAAGGGAGAATGAGATAGGGAGAGTGAGGGAGAAAAATAGAGAAGTAGAATGGGAGCGATAGGGAATGATAGAGAAAGTGAGAAACAAGAGTGTCAGAGAGAGAGAAATAATGTAAGGGAGAGAGGGGGAGTCGGGGAAAGTGAGAAAATGAGCAGCCCCCACCTTAGACTGGAGCCGCAGTGACGGAAGCCACAGGAGTCTGTACCTGTCCTGCAGTGAGTGGCAAAACCCCCTGTGTCTCCAGCACTCTGTGCCTATCTGTGTGTGACCTCCCGCCAGCTATTGCCCATCTGCCCGTCATCCTGTTCTTGAACCACAGGCAGGCTGCAGATTCAAATTTTACTGGACAGCCGCTGGCATTAGCTGAGCTCTGCAGTGCTGGCGGCTGTCTATTACTGAAAAAAAAATATGCATGTCGACATTTTCCGTGTCGACCTTTTATATGTCAACCTTTCCCATGTCAGCCTTTTAACCATGTCAACCTTTGGACCATGTCGACCTATGGCCTGACGACCTTTAAACCCTGTCGACCTTTTTCATGTCGACCGTTAGACCCTGTCAACCTATTGTGTGTTGACCTTTAAACCCTGTTGACCTTTTGACTGTCAACCTTTTGACCCTGTCAACATTGTGAATGTCGACCATTAGTGGTCGTCCTTGTGATTGTCTATGATGAGTCAGTCTATGATCAGTCCGGATACCGGCCTGACTGGGACCTCAACCCACTAGTATGTCTTCTGGGATTCAATGATACCACTCCGTGAAGTTTTCTTCCAAATCCGTCCAGCGTAAAAACATCTACAAAGCAGAAGCTGTAAGAGGAACCACAGTATAGGAGACTATTCTGAGAGTTAGCGAGAAATGTGTCCTCACACCATACTTTCAATTTCACCTTCCCGGGAGAAGCCCGGAGAGGCAACACGTCCGGGGGCGGGAGCAAGGCTGACATCACTTGGCCCCACCCCTCATGCTGGAAAACTCTGTGATTCGCGAGCCGCGGAGAGGGGACGGGGCTTAAATGACGCATTTTTGCCCTGCCCCCTCTCCGCGGATCCGCAATTTCAGGTAATTAAACCGGCGGGCAAGGGGGGAGCGGGGGGCTATCTGCAGAAAGCGGGAGATTTGCCCACCTTCCCAGGGGTTCTGAGAGAAGGACCTGATTTCCGGGAGGCTCCCGGCCATTCCGGAAGGGTAGGCAAGCCTGCCTCACACCACTCCTGCATGTCAGTAGGCCGCTGGACTGGTGTTGCTCACAGCATTTTGTGCTGTGTGAATAATGTACAATAATAAAATGAATGGGGCTCTCTTCAGCTGAGCAGCAGGGGGTGCAGCGTATTGCTGCTGTCCAGCATGGAGGGTGGCAGCGGGCACTTCCGCATTTTGCCGCTGTTGAACTGGGGGGGGGCGCCGATCATAATCCACTGGTGGGCTCCAGGCAGGGAAAAGGGGGGGGGGGGTACGGCTCATTGACTCACCTGGCTGCTTCCTGCTTGGTTGAATTCCTGGATGGGTGTCCCGTATGCTGCTGCGGCTTTCCTCCTGGTCTCCTTGGCAGCTCAGTACCGCCATCCAGTGGCCGGCGCCCTAGGAAAATGCCTAAAGCTGCCTAGTGGTGGCGCTGGCCCTGGGTCTATCCATACTAATCTAAGGCACATATAGCAAGTTACACAAGACACCGTACTCAGGGCCGGATTCAGGTCTGTGGGGGCCCTGGACAACAAAATTGTGGGGGCCCCCCTCTCACCAGAGTAGTTATTTTCACTGGCCATCAGAGTCAGAGCTGCTGCATGGGCACGGCCTCTTCATGGCTCCAGGGACACATGTTGGGATCAGGCGGGAAGAGTGAGGTAGGTCCCCCCGGAGACAGTGTGACAAGAGAGCAGGGAAGCAGGAAGATGCAGGGCTGGCAGATGAGTGGGAGAACACGGGATCTATTCCCTAGCACTGCTGCAATGCTTCCCACGCTGCAGCAGATGGGCAGTGGTGGGGTTCCTGTGGCGGATGGGAACTAGTTCCCATCCGCCGCAAAGACCCTCCCAGTGACTCTGCAATGCTGCCCGGACTTCAGAGACGTGCTACCCGGACCCTGCTGCCTGACACCTATCCATCACCCACATGGAGTGCGGAGGCCCTTGATGTGTGGGGGCCCTTGATGTGTGGGGGCCCCAGGGCGACCACCACTAGTCACCCCTTGGTGGATCCACCACTGACCGTACTACATATAACACCAAAGCATGTGCATACAGTATTGTAATACTCCAATAGTCCTGACACTACTGAAATGTAGAATACTGACTAGTGGAGGCTCTTAATTACATTTGGTAAGGGGGACTGCCACTACCCCCTGCCCCATGAGGAGAGAGAACCAGTCCCAAGACCTGCACAAAGGCATACCTCCCAACTGTCCCGCTTTTTGTGGGAACATCCCATTTTGCAGCATCCCGTGGCAGGGGGGGGCAGTTGGGAGTCCCCCCTGTGACCCGTGAATAGACTCTGTGCGCATGCGCACAGCATCTATTCTCAGTGGCGTAACTTGGCTTGGGGCACCTCCCCCCCCCCCCCGCATCGCCGCAGGCATACCTGTCTGCGCGTCCCGGCTCCCCTCCTGGCTTCAATTAATTCTATGCAGACAGACCACGATAAAATGGCCACCCCCATACCACAGACAGTTTCAGAGAACTGTCTGCTTCATGGGGCGGCCATTTTATCGTGGTCCGTCTCCATAGAATTGGTTGAAGCCAGGAGGTGACAGGTGAGCCTGCGGGGGATGGGGGGAGGGGGCATTACTATAGCACCGCAGCCCCCCGGCCCCCCCACATGCACAGCGCCCCCCCCCCCCGCGACCATGGGGGCTGCGGTGCTATAGTTACGCCCCTGTCTATTCTGCAGCCTGAGGGGATAGGGACATAGCCAGCAGCTCAGAGAGAATGGGGATGAGCCAAATCAGGGTGATTCCAGATTGCTCTGCTTACAAACACCTGTGGCTCCACATTGTGTTATCCTATAGGATCCACTTTAGGGTTTCTTTCACTTTGTATGCCATTTAGATGAGCTCATTTTAAGTGGTTTGATTTTCTAAATATTTTACTCTGTCTGCTTCTCTCTAATTTTACGCTTTCATTTGAATTTGTTTGGGTTAGTAACGTCTATTCGGATGCTGTGTACACACTGGCCGATTCAGGGACACACTCTAAGTGATTTTGACAGATCACATTAGCAAAATACTGTACATTAAAATGAAAGAGTATGTTGTAAGTGAAGAATAAGTGTGTAAAATAAAGGCAGCGTTTGCCTGTCCCCGTGTCAGTAATTATTTGTTTTCACACTGTTACAGGCAATTAGATATATACAGTGGCGTAACTATGAAAAAGCAAAAGCATTAACCCACGCATCCAATACTGAAAATCCACCTGTGGTGAAATCCCTTAGAGTTACTAAAGAAACCTTTACGAGCACTATTCTCAAATCTAGAGCGTGAGTACGGGCAGTGGCGGATTCAGGGGGGGGCACCTGGGCACGTGCCCCCCTGTCATTTTGTAGATGAGGACCAGAGCTTTCCAACGAGCCCAACCCCATGTCTCTAGCCCCCCGGGAACCGGAGATATCGCCTGGCAAAGCTGTAACATTTTTTCCCCATAGGATAATATGGGACCCGTCAATTCCGACCCCCACCCGGTTCAGACGGCTGCCAGTTCCCCCCCTGGCATCACAGGAGCTTGTGGTTGAAGTCATTCAATTCCAAATCGCTGGGCCTTCAATATGATACCAGGATGGTCCATATCGGTCAATCGGTTCCAGAGATATAGCATGTATATCGATTTGTTTTATTTTTGAAATGTAATTTCATGGCTGTTCATGTTCCATTACTCTGGAACCAAACGTTCCAGTTTCACTGGACCAAAATCATTCAAAGCCCACTCAAAAGTTCTTCAATATGATACTTGTCTCATGTAAATGGGTCAGTTAGTTCCAAAGATATAGCCGGTTAAATGAGATAACTGGTTAAAGGGGGGGGGGGGGGTTGTTTTCTCTCCCCCTCACACCAGAAAATGCAGGGACTAGGCTGGTGTAAAAGGGGTCAACCTGGGAACGCATTTTCTGGTGTGAAATGGGTATTATTTTAAATAGCTGGGACCTGCAGTGCTCGGAACACAGCCAGGCTCTGCCACTGTCAGTGGCTATCATTTCTGCCTGGCGGCGGCTGTCCCCCATTTACCACGAGCATGTATTCCCCGTTGGCAATGATCATGTAATCCCACATGGCAACGAGCATGGAACCTCTGGCAATGAGCATGGAACCCTTGGCAATGAGCATGTAGATAAGCAGCACTTACTGTATGTAGCATAACTTCTAATAGGCATTATGGTGTTTGGCATAATACATAATGGACATCATGCCTTGTAACTTAATGTGTAATGGACATTATGGTGTAAATGTTTAATGCGCGCCTTTGGTGGACAATGTCCCTGTTTATGAAGCGTATTGTGAATTTTGTCTTAATCCGTGTGGCATTATGTGAATTTTGTCTCAATCCGTGTGGCATTATGTGAATTTTGTCTCAATCCGTGTGGCATTGTTTGAATTTTGGCTCAATCCATTTGGCATCATGTATAAGGGGCAAGTATAATGGGGTCTAGTATTTTGTTGCATAATGTGTAGAAGTTGTATATGGTGTTGTACACTACACTCAAGGACATGCCCCCTGTTGAGTGGCCACACCCCCTTTTCCAGAGCGCACCTTCGGCGCGCACTCAACTACATCCTTCACTTTTGTTGCCATGGTGGGCCTGTGCACATTAAATGCCAGGGCCTATTTTTAATCCCATTGCCACCCTCTCTCTGCCGCTCTCTTAGCATGTACACTGGCACCACTAACACTGGCCCTCCCCCACCTAAACCCTCTTTTATCATGGTGCCCCCCCCCTGTCATTTTATCCTGGATCCGCCCCTGAGTACGGGTATGCATTTGAAGACCCCTCTCCCGACTGTTGTGACAATCAGTGCCAGATTAAGCCTTCGGGGGGCCCGGGGCACTTTAGACAGGGGGGCCCCCTTGCACTTGTCATTACTGGCCGCAAACTGCACGGGAGAATATTACACTGTCAAAACACAGAGTAAAGGCAGTATAAACTTGGTCAATGGGTAACTTCAGGGGATATATACACACATACACACACTCATATATACCATATGAAAAGCCTGTGTTTGTCCCTCTGCACCTTTCTCTGTAGGAGACCTCACAGTCCCAGTGCTGCCTCTGATTAAAAACCCTCCCATGACTAGGCTGCTGCTGCTGTTATCCATGGGCCTGAGAAGCATGTAATGAGCTCCACCAATCAGAGCTCAGCACAAACCTCTCAGCCTCTGCCCTCTGGTGCAAAGTGTCATGGGACTTAGTCAACTCCCAGTAATGCACTGCACACTTGGCTCCCAATGCTCAGCACCATTAATCATTGTCACATTGTCAGATAGGTGAAGCTGCAGCACTACCCCACTTCCATGCACAAAACCTTTAGCTAAAAAAAAAATTATTATTATTTTTTTAAAAATACATGCCAACCACAGGGGGCCCCTAGCTAGAGGGGGGCCCAGGGGCACTGACCCCTTGTGCCCCTATTATAATACGGCCCTGGTGACAATACATCTCTAAATCACTAAGGTTGTTCCTAACCTATTATTACTATCTTTTTACATATTATACGGATGTGTTGACACCACTTCATCGCCCCTGGCCCCTTTCTCTACCAATTGTACCGATGCGGGGTTGAGTGGTGACCCCCTCCTTTCGGACTGGCAGAAGAAGAGTGACTGCGATTTGGGACAGATAATTTTGTTTATTTTTGTATTCTTTATTACCAGTTTCCTATATAGAGCATACATATTCTGCAGCGCTGTACAGAGAATATTTGAACATTCACATCAGTCCCTGCCCCAGCGGAGTTTACAATCTATATTCCCTACCACATGTACACGCACACACAGACATTCTAGGGTTAATTTTATTGGGAGCCAATTAACCTACCAGTATATTTTTGGATTGTGGGAGGAAACCAGAGTACCCGGAGTAAACCCACGCAAGCACGGGGAGAATATACAAACTCTGCACAGTTAGGGCCATGAAGGGAATCAAACCCATGACCTCAGCACTGTGAGGCAATAATGCTAACCATTACACCATCCATGCTGCCTGTACGTATTATCCTTCTTACTACAGATTTTTTGCCCGTCATTCAAATAAAAAAACGTCTCAACGTGTATCGAATGGGGATCCGAAATGTCTGAAAATACTGGTTTGGAGCATATTGTAACCACTTAATGAGCGGGTGATCGGTATAGGAAACCATATAAAAAAGTTTGCTGGATGTTCAGAATGAATTCTAGATTTCCAGAAAGTTTAAATGAGTCTATGGTGTTAAATACTATTATTGTGTATTATCTTATCTGTACGTTGTATTTATTTTAGACTGTAATTGGATTATTAAAATACCATAATGATTAACAATTACTGTTGTCCTCCAAGTATGATCATCTCTACCAGTCTGACGGGGACCACTTGACTTCTGACCTCTCTCTGTGAGCACTTTTTTTCATTTGCTGGGTGATTTGTTGGATTAGGTTGGAGTAGCTCTGCTGGCAAGATGACAACTCATGGTACAAACCTTCTTGTGGCAGACTGGCAGATCAAGTTATTTGCTGGGCAGTAGGTATGCCCTCCATCACAGTGGCATTTTGGCTTTTAGCCATTAGTCCGGAGGCCTGTCACTCCATATTATTGGATGGGTTCTTGAGGTCTGTTATGGTGGAAAACTTGTCATTTCCTTTCACGGATAATCCATTAACCCCTTTTGACGTTTTGAGTCTACAGCGGTTGAGTCGTTAGTTCCATCTAATTAGTTCCATCTAATTAGCATATTGGTCAGCCTGCAACTGCTTATCTTCCACTGAAGTTTTAGCTTATGCTATCATCAGAATTGATGAACTACAATTATCGTTGTATTTATTTGTAGATCTGAGTGTTTTCAGGATAACAGGTTTTTATAAGGTGTTTTGGTAATGCTTCAGGGTGGGTTCTGTCACAAAAAGATTATGCAGTGTATCCATGTCTTCCCTTTAAGTCACTGTAAGTGTCCTGGGATTTGTGTTGTAAATCCTACAAGAAATACAAAAACATAGTGTTACACCATACACACTATATTATATACACATTAATAATTAGAGACAGGATTATAAGCATTTGCATATTTTGCCCATTCTCACTGGTTATTGCATATTTTACCTAAAATCTAGTGATGGTGCATATTTTAGGCCCCGCCCTCTTCCCACCCGCGAGTCACAGCACTGCTTTGCCCTGCTGCTACTGGCCAGGTAGTGGTAGAGTGTGCAGGCTGGGGCAATATGTCCACAGTGTGGGGAACCTTGGATGTACGCTATGTCTGACACTGCTCTAGGCTGCCAATCCATGTTGATAAAAGTCAGTCGGGCGGATGCCATTACGAAGCTTCTGAACCTTTGCCTGCCCCTGGCCTGGGACTTTACACCAAGAGACAGACTTCTGCAGCAGAGGAGGCGGGCAGAAGGGTTGTGACATCACGCGGCACGGAGAAAAGGCGGCGCAGGGAGGAAGCCTTCCACTGCGCCGCCCTCACACGCTATGCTGACATTTGATCCATCGGCGCTGGAGATGAGGGTCCGTACAGTTGATGCAAGAAGAGCTTTGGACGCTGCAGTCTGCTGTAGCAGCCAGCATCCTGACATCTGCAGATGCTGTGGGACTATTTTTGAGGTTTATTTGCAACTAATTGTATGCTGATTTTTAAATAAATAAGTTCAAAATTACTTTTTTTATTATTTAATGTAGCATATTTTAACACTTTTCATGCATATTTAAAGTATTTTTCATGCATATTTGCATACATATTTCAAGCTTTTTTTGTTGCATATATTGGTGTCTCTATTAATAATATACTGGGGGGCTAATTCAGGTTGAATTGCATATGTGGATCCTGCGATAGTAGCGCAGAACAGCGAATGTCACTACCTGATTGGCATTGGGTTGCTGGCATTTCTAAAAACAGGGCATATCGCCCCCATTTTCTGGAAATGGCAAGACCACGGACTTGCAAGCCGACCTGCAACAGACCTGAGTAAAGTTATGGTCCTCCTACACTAGTCTGATTTTGGCCAATTTCACCTGATTCCAAAGGATCGGGAAGATAAATCGTCACAAATTAGATGGGTTTGACATCCCATCGGGTATGATGCGCGTTCCCATGTACATCAGAGCGCAGTCAGAGGTCAGACCTGCTTGCATGTCCGACCTCCGACTCGGACCCCCTCCTAGCAGCAGGGAACAGGGTCACATGGTCACACCAAAATGATGGCTCCTGCTTAGTGACGGGAGCCTGGTGTTGCATTGTAACATTACATGCAGCACTCTACTCATGTCACTGTGGAGGAGCTGGCATTGCAAACACTGTAGTCTTCGGGGGCAGCCAACATCTCCAGGACCACCGGAGTGATGAAAATGGGAGTAAGGCCATTAGGCCAAAACACAATTTATGGAGAAACCCCACCTGCCATTGAGTCCTTGCTGTCAATGTTGTTGTTACTCACCTATTGGAATTGTGGAATGCAGCCGCACCTCTTAAATGGGTTAGAAAGCCCTGCCCTTTTCTGCAAAGCCCTACCCCCTTTTTGCAAAGCCCCATCACTTTTCACGAGTTGGCTGCACCAGGTGTCACAGAGGTAGGTGATAACCCATCCTTAATATTTCACTAATTTCTGAGACAAAGGGGGAGATTCTCTAAGAATCTCCGCCCCCCTTCGCCGCCCATCGCATATTTAATTATCGCATATGCTGTAACATATGCGATAATTAAGGCAAAGGACAGCTCTTGCGTTAAGAGCTATCCTTTGCGGTGAGAGTCGCCGGGTCCCAGCAGGTCCCGGCGGCTCTCCCCTCCCTCCCACACCCGGCGCTGCTGCTGCTGCGCCGGGCTCTCCTCCTCCCTGCACCCGGAAGAGGATCAGTGCAGGGAGGAGGTCACAGGTCCGGGCAGCACTGCGCTGTGCTGCCCGGGCACAGGTGAGGGGGCGATGCGGGGCGGCGGGGAATCGGCGCGGGGCGGCGGAGGGTTGCGATAGAAGCCCA
>NC_139226.1:24776160-24780792 GCF_055691185.1 Crinia signifera
CAAGGGCACCACCCTTATCTGCAGGTCGGAAAATCAACTCTTTGTTGTCAGCAAGATGTTTGAGAATTTTGCGCTCAGCCGCAGATAAGTTAGAGTGCTGGATGGGTGATCGAGATAAAGCTTGATCAACCTGTGTGTCCAGTAAGCGCATGTAAGTCTTAATAGAAGGGTTATTGAGCTGAGGATCAAAAGTTGATCTAGGTTGGAGTTTACTAAGTTGGGGAGGTATAGCGTTACAGGAACTCGTGTCGGCTTGTGGAGAAAATGCGAAGTGTTCCTTAAGTTTTAATAGGCGGCATAATGAGTATTGTTCAGCTTGCCAGTCGAGGGAGTCCATTCGAAGTGAAGGAACAAAAGATAATCCTTTCGAAAGAATTGCATTTTCTTGGTCAGACAAGGTATAGGAAGATAGGTTCACCACTAAATTCTGGTTGGCATCGGGGGTTTTTTGCCAGTTGGCTTTTCTCTGCCACTGGCGGCCCCTCCTTGTAAATCGCCGACACCTTCTATGTGTCGCTGGCGGGTCATCACAGCTAAAGGGCCAGTTGGCTGTCGACGTCCACGACCTCTGCCTCTGCCTCTTCGCGGTGCTGTGTCAGTGTCACTATTGGACGAATAATTGTCTGAAGTCTGGTCGGAGGTGACATAGCCACGATACCTATTTTGTCTGAAGAAAGGTCGACGGCCATTTCTATTAGGAGCAGTCCACGAGTAGACAGTGTTGCCCTCATAATCTGCGTCGACTTCTTCGCGTTTCTCCTTCTTAAAGCGAGTCAGTTCCCTCTTATAGGCTGTAATCTGTCCTGCTAGTTTTTCATACCATTTGGTATCAGGATCAGCAATCAGGGTAGGTTTATATATATGTTCGAATTGATCAATTTTAGCCTTTAATGCAGCCGCCTCTCTAGAAGTAAAGTCAATGATAAGCAACATCAGGTCGAATGAGCATTTATTCAACGTGGCAACCCACTTTCTACAGAATGTGGGGTCTTTTTTGCCAAGCATAGGGGCATTTCTGATCCGTAAGCCACGCGGGATCTTCATGGCCCGATAATAATCACTTAAGGTCATAGCATGAAATAAGAGGTCAATCTCCTTTTTCTTATGTTTCAGCAAATCGTGATACAAAGTGTCCATTGATGGTGGTTCAAACAAATCATTTAAATCTGGTCCCCGCAAAATTGCTTGAGCTTCTGTTGCTGTGAAACTGTTGGTATCACCAAGGGGGTAGGTGGGGTGGATATAGCCAGTAGAAATTGCTTCGTTCTCCATACTGAGGTTTGTTCAGTGCATACACGGTGATATCTATGTACCAAGTACAACAATCACCGATGTTCACGTATACACACACAGAAAGGAATGCACACTTCTCCTGCTGGAGCACAGGGGGGCATAAATCAAATAAAGAGTGGGTGCCTTGTCAAAGGTTTGGATAACCACGCCAGACCTCCAGTAAATACAAGAGCGAGAGACCGGCACACTCCACGGTACTAAGCACTGTAGTAGCCGGGTGCCTGCACAAATAATGGATATTGCACGGGGGTGAGAGCGGCACTCGCAGCATAAGTATACACCATAAACTTGTTTGGTTCAACAGCGACGTTTCAACGTCCTTTATTAGACGTTTTCTTCAGGCTAATGCATACAAAAAATGACACTTACTTTATACACCACTGTGCTCAACGTGAACTCCCACCGTCCGGATGCCGGGCGCACTGGGAATTACGTCATAAATGTGCTACCATCAGCAAGGAAACAAAACAACAGACAAAAATGAATGAATAAATATATACAAAAATATACAAAATGAACAGAACATACTGGTAATGTTGATTACTTATGTAAGAGCAATGAATAGAAAAGTGATATACTAATACTTTAAACATCTCACCACGTATGCATCTAAATAAAAGAACGCAGTATCGGACAAATCAGCAATCATAAATCTACAAGTCATTTTCTAGTAAGACAGCTAATACCGGCCAGTTCATTTAAACCCCTAGGTGCAAGGGTGTCTAAACGGTGTATCCACCGAGTTTCACATTTTAGTAGCTGTAGGCCACGATTCCCACCACGCATATTTAAGGGGATGTGGTCAATCATCCTGTACCTTAGAGAAGGCAAGGTGTGTTGTCTAGCAACAAAATGTTTAGGTACCGGGAGATCACATTTCCCAAACGCAAGCGCAGCCCGGATGGTTGACCTGTGGGTGGTGATCCGTTCTTTGAAACTCCTCTCGATCTTGCCAATATATGACAAGCCGCAGGGGCAAATCAACTGGTAAACCACATATTTAGTTTGGCATGACAACGTATGGCGAATAGTATACTTAGTGCCACGATGAGGGTGATAAAATGTGTTACCGGGGATCATGCATGCGCACACGGTACAGGTGCACCTTATGCATCCTCTGGGGGGAGATTTGGCTGGTAAGTTGTATCCAGTGATATCTGTCTTGACCAAAATATCCCGGAAATTGGGGCCCCGTTTGTAGCAGGCCATCAACCTAGTATCTGGGATGTTAATGCTGGGATCTGTTTTGACGATTGGCCATAATTTTTTGGAAACTTTATTAATGACTGGGCTCTCTTTGGAAAATGTAGTCACCCACGGGATAATTTTCGGAGGGGGAGGATGGAACTTAGGGGCCAGCAATTGGTCACGGGGCACTAATGCTACCCGATTTTTTGCTGTTAGCAAATCCTGTAATTTATACCCTCTAACCAAAAATTTATCAATCAACACCTCAATCTGAGCATCCGCTTCAGAGGGGTCTGAAATGATGCGTTTCACACGCACCATTTGGGAATAAGGCAAGCCTTTAATTAGACTAGAAGGGTGACAACTGGAGCCGTGAAGCAGATTATTTCTATCTGTGTCTTTTTTAAATAAAGATGTAGAAATTAACCCATTAGACAAGGATACCGACACATCCAGAAAGCTAATACGATTCTGGTCATAGGACATGGTGAGTTTCACCGGGCTTGTACTGGCATTATGATTGTTAATATGCGCTATCAAATCTGTTATGGGGCCTGCCCATATCACAAAGAGATCGTCGATAAATCTCCTATATAACAAGATTCTGGCTGAAAATGACGGGTCATGAAAAAATAACAAGTGCTCTATGAAAAACATATAAATATTGGCGTATGCCGGAGCGATTGTGTCGAAGGTGTCGGCGATTTACAAGGAGGGGCCGCCAGTGGCAGAGAAAAGCCAACTGGCAAAAAAACCCCGATGCCAACCAGAATTTAGTGGTGAACCTATCTTCCTATACCTTGTCTGACCAAGAAAATGCAATTCTTTCGAAAGGATTATCTTTTGTTCCTTCACTTCGAATGGACTCCCTCGACTGGCAAGCTGAACAATACTCATTATGCCGCCTATTAAAACTTAAGGAACACTTCGCATTTTCTCCACAAGCCGACACGAGTTCCTGTAACTCTATACCTCCCCAACTTAGTAAACTCCAACCTAGATCAACTTTTGATCCTCAGCTCAATAACCCTTCTATTAAGACTTACATGCGCTTACTGGACACACAGGTTGATCAAGCTTTATCTTGATCACCCATCCAGCACTCTAACTTATCTGCGGCTGAGCACAAAATTCTCAAACATCTTGCTGACAACAAAGAGTTGATTTTCCGACCTGCAGATAAGGGTGGTGCCCTTGTGATTATGGACTTCCATTATTACAAAACTGAACTTGACCAGCAGCTTTCGGATGCTGCAACGTATAAAAGACTCAAGTATGATCCAACCTCTGAATTTCGCAAAGAGCTGTGTTCACTCCTTAAAAGAGCTGTCGACAACAACATCATTGAACAAACATTAATGACTGCATTGATCCCCGATTATCCGGTAGAACCTGTCATTTATAGCATTCCAAAAATTCATAAATCATTGTCCCAACCACCGGGCCGGCCGATCATCGCCGCCAGGCAATCTCTGTTACAGCATACATCGGTGTACATTGATGCAGTACTACAGCCTTTTATAATTCGTCAACCATACTATTTGTTGGACACTACCTCATTTCTCACTGCTTTGTTGGATTTGCCCCTGTTGGAAGGTGAAATTTGGCTGGTTACTTTGGACGTGAAGAGCCTTTATACCATAATTCCGCATGAAGCGGGTATGGAGGCTGTTCGCGTCTTTTTAACCCAGCAAAATGATTACTCTGGTCCTGATATTGACTTTTTGCTTTCTTTATTGCATTTTATTCATGATGGCAAGTTCTGGCTCCAGCTAAACGGTTGCTCAATGGGCAGTAATGCCGCTCCGGCATACGCCAATATTTATATGTTTTTCATAGAGCACTTGTTATTTTTTCATGACCCGTCATTTTCAGCCAGAATCTTGTTATATAGGAGATTTATCGACGATCTCTTTGAGATATGGGCAGGCCCCATAACAGATTTGATAGCGCATATTAACAATCATAATGCCAGTACAAGCCCGGTGAAACTCACCATGTCCTATGACCAGAATCGTATTAGCTTTCTGGATGTGTCGGTATCCTTGTCTAATGGGTTAATTTCTACATCTTTAGTTCAAAAAGACACAGATAGAAATAATCTGCTTCACGGCTCCAGTTGTCACCCTTCTAGTCTAATTAAAGGCTTGA